>NW_019396151.1:45419-61400 GCF_000591075.1 Eurytemora carolleeae
TAACAGGCTATAGACTATATATAACAAGCTATAAACTATATATAACAGGCTATAGACTATATATAACAGGCTATAAACTATATATAACAGCCTATAGACTATATATAGCAGGCTATAGACTATATATAACAGGCTATAGACTATATAAAACAGGCTATAAACTATATGTAACAGCCTATAGACTATATATATAACAGGCTATAGACTATATATAACAGGCTATAGACTATATATAACAGGCTATAGACTGTATATTACATGCTATAAACTATATGTAACAGGCTATAAACTATATGTAACAGGCTATAGACTATATATAACAGGCTATAGACTTAATTTTATGTGGCCAATCATTTATAGAATGGGATGTCTAATCAAGGCATTAATGAAGTATTCTCATTTTTCTAACTTAGAATTTGTTGTTTTTCAATTCTCTGTGAAAGTGATTTATTTCTGCAGTAACAATAAAGATATTGGACTAGAAATTACGCCAGTGGTATCTTTGAAAAATTAACATTTAAACAAAAATGGATAAAAAATTAGAAAACTCTAATAAATCTTTTAGATGTCTTCCCATGAATCGTTAGTTTCTCAATTCAGACGTCTCTTTCTATACTCGTTAAAGTTTCCAAGATTTTTTGTTTTTCCTCCCCCCCCCCACTCTTATCTCCTCTCTTTTAGCTCTATTAACGTTACAAGGGTAACAATTGGCTCCGTTAGTCAACATCTTTAATTCTCTTTATTTGCCTTCCCCTTTTTTCTCCTTCCATCTTGTGCATTTTATCTTATTAAATAATTTTCTCCTTCCATCTTGTGCATTTTATCTTATTAAATAATTTTCTCTCCCCCTTCTCTCTCCCTTTTCTTTTCATTATTTCTCCCTTCTCTCTTTCTTCTCTTTCCATTCTTTCTCCACTTCCCTCCCCTTCCGTCCTCCTTCTCTTCCATTCACTCCCCCTTCTCTCCCATTTCTTTTCCCCCCAACTCTCCTCCCTTCTCTCCCCCTTATCTTTCCATTTTCTCTTCCCTTCTCTTTCCCTTATCTCTACTTTCAATTAATGTTCTCTTTTCATATTCATTATTCGTTTGCGTACTATATTCATTGTTTCCATTCATCTCTTTTATTTACTTTATGCCCTCTTCCTCATTCTATTCCATAGATCATTCATCACTTTCCCCCCCCCCTCGCGTTTTTAACCCTCTGCATTGAAGTTAAAAAATAAATCTTCCAGCTGTAGAATGCCTGGTTATCCATAACAATTGTGTTGAAAGAACCATAAAAATCTTTGTGGAAACCATTTTTTACAGTTTTATTGAACCAATTTGCCAAAGTTGTCAAACGTCTAACGCGTTCATTTATACAAATTCATTCATCTTTTTATTTATCAATTCATCTATTCATTTATCATGCATTTATTCATGTATTCATACATCTTTTCATTTATCAATTCATCTATTCATTCATATATTCATTTATTAATTCATCTATTCATTTATCAATTCATCTATTCATTTATCATGCATCTATTCATTTATCTATTCATCTATTCATTTATTAATTCATCTATTCATTTATCAATTCATCTATTCATTTATCAATTCATCTATTCGTTTATAAATTCATCATACAGTGGTAACAAAGAAATACAACAAAGGATGTTGTATTTGTTAGAACTGACATGTTTTATAAAAAATGTCTTTAGGGCATACTTTTAGAAATTGTGAGCTACAACAAAATCCTTTCAAAATAAAAGAGCATGAAAGAAAGACGACCTTTGTTCTATTTCCTTCTAGTAGCTACTGTACATTGTAACTCGTAGAACCAAAATAATGACCAATTAACAAATTTTAAAAATTAGGCAGAAAAACCTTCGGTTCCTTTTTTATAGGTCGGTTTATACAGCTACGACTCTATGTATAAAGAATGTGGGACTAATAGTTCTCTAGTTGAGATGTTAGAGTAGATATTGTCTACTGGTCCCCGCTACTTCATTCATATTTATGAAAAATTGACCGCAGGTCTACATATAAATAACTATACCTTCAAAGAGATATGTAGGGGGGGAGGAATTCAGAGTAAATTTTAATTCTTAATTGACGTTTGTTAAGAACGCAAAATTACCTTTTTTTTACAATTTTCAACTAGCTATCTAGATTCTAGAAACCCCTGATTATTCATTAATAAACAACAGAGATTATTTCAAGTGATACCACAGTAAAAGAATAAAAGAGATTGCCTGATTCACAAAGATACCATTTCATATCATTACTTGATTACAAATAAGGAAGATGTCGTCGTTTTTCTAACATTAAATTTTGACAATTTCCAACATTGTCTCTTCATCATAAATGCGAATCTCACTTTTTCAGAGAAACAACATTTGAAAATAATAAATGCTTAGAAAAACACGGTAATTTTGTTCATTCTAAATGAGACCAAAACTGTGAATCGGACAAGTTACCTAAAACTACGTACACAGTCCCTTAACATCTAACTCTGGCCCTGAACCCTATTATGTCCATTGTCTAAAAATACGTAATGTCTTCTTCATATAGAAATATTCATAGACGTTCGTTCCTGTCTGTTTCCTGCGCTGTTTGCCGCGGCATATCTTGCATTCCCTCGTCTTATCGTCTTCATCTTGTTACAACCAAGGATTTTTAAACAAAGATAGATAACTACAGTCATTTTTATAAAAGAACCCAATATATTCATAAATTATCAATTTTTAGATAGATAGAATGTTTATGTGCTCATTTTCTAAATCCAGCAAATTTTGTAAATTTTTATACTCTAAATTCAATGGTTAATATTCCAAAAATGCCAAACAGGAATTTAAATTTTTAAAGTTAGGCTCAATATAAAGCAAAAGTTTAAAGGGTATGTTTAGCAGATGTATTAGATAATCAGTTGGGTGAAAAGAAATAAATGTATTTAAGTAAACATTTAGGAGTTAATTTCATTTTCACCCTTTAAATCGGGATAGGTAATCAAGCGTTTGATGAGAAAATAACCCCGTTGAAACAATTCTTAAATTAATAATTCACACTTTAAATAAGTTTTTCTTATTGAAATAAAACAAGAAAATTTGAATTTTGTCCCTAAAATTAAGTTTACAAAAAAATCCCTGTCCCAAACTACTTGTGGTTGGTTAAATGCATGATATTTATTATAATTTTTATAATTTTACTTTTTCTTATCTTTTAATCAATAACTCTCATTTAAATAAAAAAAGAATGTCGGTTCCTAGAGTTTTAAATTTTCTACACAACAAAACGTATTATGTATACAGTACCACTAGCATCTTTACTTACCTAAAAATATAAGAAAAGTATAGAAGAAAAAATAAGTTAAAATATATCTATTTATATTCATTCATATTCATTCATATTCATTCATATTCATTCATATTCATTCATATTCATTCATATTCATTCATATTCATTCATATTCATTCATATTAATTCATATTAATTCATATTCATTCATATTCATTCATATTAATTCATATTCATTCATATTCATTCATATTCATTCATATTCATTCATATTCATTCATAATTATTCATATTCATTCATACTCATTTATTTTCATTCAAATTCATCAGTAGTTAATTATCTGGTGTCCTATATTTCCTATGGGCTGATCTGGAGGTTTTTATCAAGATTTATTGTCTCTTTTTCTCTTCTATATTACATCTATTAAAGCAAATTAAACTCCTTTTCAACCCTTTAATACGGTAACAAATTAACCCTCGTTTTAACCTGTTAATGCCAAAGTCACGGTCGCTGGTCAATCAGAGGAATGAAAGTGTTGATATGAAAAACCAGAGATTTAATTAAGAACTGAACTTGCATGCAACACACGGAAGATCTTTACTAATAGAACGGGGGGCAGGGGGGGGGACTGCACTTACCAAATTTCACGAGAATATATTGAAAAAAAAACTTAAGACATTCCAACGTGACATTTTAAAGTGCTTAAATACCTTTAAAAATTTGCGATCATATTTTTATTGTGATAGCTCATGATTGTGAAAAGGAAGGAATTCAAGAATTTGAATTATACCTATATTTAATCCAAATCATTTTCATATGAAAATTAAGGGGGGGGGAGGTGAAAATTGTCTATTATTGTATCATTTAAAATTCTTCTACCAATATGCATCAAGCACAGGGTGTCAAAAAAAGGGATGTAAACATGATATTCTGTAAATCTGCAGTACGTTGTACAATATTAAAAATGTACGTTGTAGACTTATACATAATGACATTATTCATTAAAACTGCGTTTCAATTGAATACGTATCAGGATTAGATTAAATCATGTAATCTACTTAAATTACGCTATGGAGATAGCTTAACTACGTTATATCTATTCTTGTTAATCTTATAAATACATTTATAAAACCTTTAACTGTGCGGTAAACACATAACATGATTGTCTTAATCATGTGAAATAGATAACGACGTATGAATTGTAATTTCGTCAATTCATGTTAACTTGTAACATGAGATATTTAAGTTAGTTTATAGAGTAACTCCCTACTGTTTACTGCGAAAGAGTAATCCTGAAATCCTGTGATGATATAACCAGGTTGATTCGTCCCCATCATTTGGGATCGATATACATAGCTTGTTAATAGCTAGACTTGTGTCCTTGTGTGGCATTTAGAGCACTGAATTGATAGCTTGTTGGATATCTACGCTTGTGTCCCTGTGTGGCATTTAGAGCCAGGTGGGTTGTGTCCTGGTTTACTTTGATAGCGGACGGGTTGAACTTGGATAGATACGTTTCAAGAACTTGTTATGGAGTTGGTGTTTACTACAGCCATTTCCCTTTTACTTCCTCACCACCTCCTTACCTGTTTCCTGATTTATCATTATTATTATGTTAAAATGTACACTGCAGTTACTCCCATGTATTTATTTACAATTCTCATTCGCTTGTAATGGGCCAACCAATCAAAACAACCTACTCTGGTTAGGCGGGTCCCAACTACGTAGAAAATTGTGATTTTTTATTAATATTATCTCCTGCTTTGTAGTTTATAAAAATATGAAAAAATATGAATTTTGAAAAGACGGACAGGAATATTCTAGAAGCTTAAAAAGAGCGTAAAAGTATGAGGTAGTATACAGAACAGTATGATAAGGGAGTTAGTTAACCAAAAGTAAGTTTGGCCCAGTCACACAAGTGGATGCAACAATTTAGAGCTGTGTAGACTTCAGAATGCTGTGTGTGTTGAATAGATAAATCTAGATTTCGGAATGAAAATATAGTTTTAAAAGATGCCGCGTCAGTTAAAGACGACTGAAAAGAATTCCCGTGTTCATTTTCTTTATTCCTACGAATTCCCAAGCAAACATCATTAAATTAATTTCACGTTTTAAAATTTTTAAATTTGGCATTTTTCCAAAACATTCGAAGACCGGTCATTTCTACTTGCCCGCTGTTTTATAGCTTAATCACTAAACATTATAGCGGCCCACTGTGTACACTGTATACAAACTCAGAAATGCGGGGAACTGGAAGAAACCCCGCCAAAATAATGTCCGCCATTTTAGATTTATAAGAGCATTTGTCATTTAGGATTAAACTTAATATAATCATGGTTTGGGTTTTTCAGATTTTGCATACTGATAACTCATGTCATGTTGTATCACTTGCAATTCCTATTATTAAATGACGTTTTTAAATCCTTATATATCAACGTGCCAATCCTCTAATTTATTTTATCGCGGTCAATGGAATGTTTATGGGAAATATATATTGGTCAAGTTAAACAAACTAAATATTTCGCCAAATAGTTTGCTAAATAATTCGCCAAATAGTTAGCTAAATATTTCGCAGATTTGGTCAATGGGATTAGGAAGAATCAAAGAAAGGTTATCTCTTTCAGTCTTTAGAGTGTCTACTTAGTACTTCTTCGCACTCCTTTTCAAGAAAAAATGTAAAGCTTTTTCAAGCATTAAGTTTTAGATCGCCATTATTTCATCAAAATGTTAAAATTTCTTGGTGGATTTTCAAAAATCGTATATGTCGTCTTTTTCCATTCTACATTTTTCCATTTTGTACAGCTTAAAACTTTCCTTCCATATAAAGTTGGGGGCAATCGGCTTAGACGTTTTGGGAGTTCTCCTAAGTTCTCTGACGAGTTATTTATAAACAATATCTCGTCAAATATGCAAATAATTACTTGCAGAGAACCTATTTTTTACGAGCTACGACAGCTTAGCAAGGATCTAATATAATCATAAAAATTGTAATTTCTTTAAAAGTAATTTTAAAACATAAGATGGAAAAGGTATTTCGGGTAAGGGGAAATTATGGGAATTGGAATAATCTGGGCGGAGAGAATTATGTGGGGGGGGGATAGACGAAATGAGAGGACCGATGAGGAAGGGGAAAAGACGGGGAGAGGGGAAATTATGAAGAGTAAGGGGGGGGGAGTGGGGGAGGAGTGTTGAAAAGTGAGGTATAAATAACGATGTTAAAGAGGGAAGGGTTAATGGCATAATTGATGTTATAACTTCTCTAGTTTATTAGGTTAGGAGGGAGGGGGGGGGGGGAATATTTACTACTTCTAAACAGGTCTTTATAAAGTACACCTCTTTGCACGCAAAGGATTGAGACGTTTAAACTTAAATCCGTAACAAGGAGTAAACAAGAAGTAAACAAGGAGGAAACAAGGAGGAAACAACGAGTAAAAAACGAGTAAACAAGGAGTAAACAAGGAGTAAACAACGAGTAAACAAGGAGGAAACAAGGAATAAACAAGGAGTAAACAAGGAGTAAACAAGGAGTAAACAAGGAGGAAACAAGGAGGAAACAAGGAGGAAACACGGAGTAAACAACGAGTAAACAAGGAGGAAGCAAGGAGTAAACAAGGAATAAACAAGGAGGAAACAAGGAATAAACAAGGAATAAACAAGGAGGAAACAAGGAATAAACAAGGAAGAAACAAGAGGTAAACAAGAATAAACAAGGAGTAAACAAGGAGTAAACATTTTCATAATTTTTGCTCATTATTAGTTAATTCACATATCCTACTCTTATATTTTCTAATATTTGGAAATGAACAATTGTCAATTTAGCTTTTAAAAAGTCACCAATTTTTGTACAATATCATACTATGATTTTCGCAGATTTTGTTCTAATTACATTGATGGATTAAAGAAAGTTTTTAATTTCGTTCAGTCATGCAAATCACCACAAACAAATATGGGCCCGATTGGTTCAGCCGTTTCAACGTTTATTGGATACAAACAGGATACAAGCCAAATAAAAAACTGAATGATTAAAACAGGCCCTTGGCCATAAAACCTATCATTGCTGGAAATCTGAAAATTCTGAAATTAAGATTAAGTGAACTCCATTAAATGGTTGCAAAACCAAAACTAGTTTCTAACAGTTTAAACCAGAGTAATATATTTAAGTCGCAACTCTTAATTCGACAAACATACGGGGTCTTATCTGTTAAGCCTTAAAATAAGTTGTAAACTTGGATTTTTACAAGTGTTATATTTGGATATAAATGGTCGCTTTGGAAATTTTATTGTTTTAAAAAGAGGTTTAAAGAGAGGTTTACGAAGAGGTTTAAAGAGACTGTGTTTACGAAGAGGTTTAAAAATTTATTTATTTTTATTTATTCAGTTTCATTTATTCATTTTTATTTACTCATTATCCATCCCTTTAAAGGGACTCTAAGCGTCCCTCCCTGCAAAAATGGGAATTCTTGATTCACAACAATACCTTAAATGCTGTCTTGGATCAAGTATGAATCAGATTTTTTTTTGAAATTGATAATTTCATAATTGTGAGACTCAAGTCCAATGGACATAAAACACAGCAAATGTGCAGTGAACTCAGACCCATTTTACTTAATTAATTGGTTTTCAAGCTTTTCGTTACACTATTTGCATTTTAATAACATAAAATAAACATGAGGTGGCTTAAATGTATTTCTTTATTATCTAATTTTTTTAACTGAAAATAAATCAATAAATTGATAATTTATCATTTAGATAGTTATCCATTTATTAGGTTAATTGATATCTATTCATTATAAATTTGATAATTCATTTATTTTCGAGTATTCACCCCTTTCATATTCATTAAATCTTTAAGATTTTAATGATTTTCGTCACGCGACTGAAAATGGCTTCTTATCTTATACCGGAAAAAACAACACCCATGTGAAAATACAATTAAGCTTAAATTAACATGTGTTAAATCAATTCATTCTCTGGTCTACGTTAAATCAATTCATTCTCTGGTCCATGTTAAATCAATTCAATCTCTGGTCCATGTTAAATCAATTCATTCTTTGGTCCATGTTAAATCAATTCATTCTCTGGTCCATGTTAAATCAATTCATTCTCTGGTCCATGTTAAATCAATTCATTCTTTGGTCCATGTTAAATCAATTCATTCTCTGGTCCATGTTAAATCAATTCATTCTCTGGTCCATGTTAAATCAGTTCATTCTTTGGTCTACGGTATATCAATTAAATCAGTCTTTGGTCCAAAATACGATGAAATCAGTCTCTGGCTGTATTTACTGCATTTTGTATGATTGTGTTTCAATGTTTAAGTGGTAAATGGAATTCATAAAAATATTCCCATAAAAATATTCCCATAAAAATATTCCAGGGATTTCGTTTAAAATCTTTACTCTGTGTTATAATTCTATTTTAATTTAGAATTTTTTTTGAAAATGTTTTAATTTCTTTTGTTTACTTTTCTATCGATCTCTTATAAAATTATCATAATTATCATAAAATTATCAAAGAAAAATCATGTTCACTTCAAAATAAAAGTCCTAAAATGATTGTTATACTTTAAATGCTTAATAAAGTTGAAATCTGAAGAATTGATTCAATTCAATTTATTTCATATTTTAGAAACTGAACATTTGCCTTAAACTCTAATTTTTCAATCATTATTTCTTTGCAACCTGATGTCGTTTATCCTTTCATTACAATAAATTCTGTAAAGTCAAAGTTTGAAATATCAATGGTTAGTGTTATTAGGTTGAACAGATGTTGCAGCGACTAGACAATTTGACACAAATCCTTAGATTAGGTCACAATATGCTTAAAATGTGACATTTTTAGAATCTTATTCTTATTTTACTGAATAATTATAATCAATACTTTTAAAGTACATTTAGAAAAATTACTCTTTGCTAAAAACTGATTTTTGTTAACTTACATCGTGAAATTGTACGTCATGTTGTACATCTACAATAGCGCTCATATCTCCGCTCGATTTGATTGAATCGCAACTTTCAACTCCATTTCTCGCGATTCAGGTCGTCATTTCACTTTTCGCATGTAAATCCACATAAGTTATGATAAAATTAAAAATCACCAGTTTTATTATTTTTGGTTCTCACTGTAGGCGTATACCGCGTATATCTTCACACCTCTAGGTTCAACTTGTAACTGAGTTAGACTAGTGCATCGTTCATATCTCCGGATAAGTCGAGGATAGATAGATAGATAAACCGCAGATTAAAGCACAGAACACCGTCTTACTCTAGTTCTTCGGTAAACATACAGCGCCACCCCNTTCAAGTTACAAGGGTATATCAACCCCTTCAAGTTACAAGGGTATATCAAACTCCTTCAAAGGACAAGGGTATATCAACCCCTTAAAAGCAACGGTATATCAAACCCCTTCAAGTGACAAGGGTTTATCAACCCCTTCAAGTGACAAGTTTATATCAGAATAAAGAACATGCCCGATTCACAACCATACACTCGTCTGAGCAGAAATATCCACGTTTTTCTCTCTGAAAATCTGAAAATGGATTATTTCCAATTGTGGGTTCTCAATAAAATTCCTTGTAAATTTGCGCAGCAGATACAAAGAAAAATTTAGTCAGAATTTATGAAACTAATCCGATTAGAAAACAGATCTTCTTATTTGTTTCTCAGCTAAAGGTTTAAAGGGTGAATCGGACATGGTGCTCTTTGGAGGTAAATCTGGAAGCATGTCTTGAGTCCCTGAATCCAGTTTTTGAACAATTTTTTAAAATTTATTCTCAATCCTTTTAATCTGATATTTACATAACTTCATGTCTCCAGATTGTCTCCGATTCTTTGCTGATTTTTTAGTTCTCCATCCTTTCATTTCTTTTTGCACTCCTCCTCATCCTTTTACTTTTCTGTTTCCTATCTTTCATTTTCAATTATATTATCCTTTTATTCATATTAACCCGACCCCCTTGCCTCATTAGGTGTAATTTTTACCCTCTCTTCCTCTGATCCCCCGCCCCCACATATCTCCATCCCATCCTCCCTACTATATTTTACTCTCTCCCCCNCATGTATCTGATCATTAATTTAGAAAATATCGTCGTTGTTCTAGTTTGAAAATTGTCCCATTCTGACAATGAAGACTATTGTTTCTGTAACCAGAAATTATTTTTAAGAGAATTTTAAGAGTAATTCATTTTTAAAAAGAGAATCATGGATAGTTTGATCTTTCTTATTCACCAAATATTACTCTATTAACGATATGGGTTGATAAAAGGTCATTATTTTTGTATATCTAGATGATATGGCGAAGGATGTTTATTAGTTTTGAATCCGGTTTTATCATTTAATCATAGAAATACATTTCTTTTACACATACTGTACACTGCTGTACATCTTCAGTACTGCAATACAGAAAATGTACATTAACGTACATTTATGCTGTGAAATATGAAATGTGAAATATGCATAATGCATATATGCTGTACATTGTGTATAATTACTATACTGTACAATGTGTATATATGCTTTAAATGAAAAAATACTGTACATATGTGCATATATATTGTGCAATGTGCTTATTTATATAGTACAATGTGCATATATATTGTACAATGTGCATATATATAGTACAATGTGCATATGTACTGTGCAATGTGCAGATATATTGTACAATGTGCAGATATATTGTACAATGTGCAGATATATTGTACAATGTGCATATATATTGTACAATGTGCAGACATATTGTACAATGTGCATATATATTGTACAATGTGCAGATATATTGTACAATGTGCATATGTATTGTACAATATGCATATATATTGTACAATGTGCAGATATATTGTACAATGTGCATATGTATTGTACAATATGCATATATATTGTACAATGTGCTACAATGTGCAGATTACAATGTGCATATATATTGTACAATGTGCAGATATATTGTACAATGTGCATATATATTGTACAATGTGCAGATATGCTATAAAATGGAACTTATTAAAGTCCTGCTAATTTTTTTCTCTTAAAAGTAAAAAAAAAATTTACAAATGTTGGTTTTAAGATTTTTATAGTTTAAAACATATTGTAAGAGAAAGAGGAAGGTTTAAAAAAAAGCCTAAATAAGCGAAACTTGGGTTTTTATAATTCTCGAACGTCACGAAAGAAAAAGCACGAACAAATTGTTTTGATCTTTTATATAATTTGATCCCATTCAAAGTATGCAATTGCAAAAATTCTTTTTTTTCGGATTAAACAATTGTATAATGTGTGCAAAAATATAGTTTATTACCCCCAATAATCGCCCCCTTCCTCCCCGGTTGCAAACCTGTTACTAAGCCATATTTTGGCAGGGTTGCTAGGGTTGGAAAAGAACAAATGTTGCAAAAAGGGTCAGTATTTAGTTTTCAACTTTGCAGCCCCGTATCTTGAAGTGGTTTAGCTTTAACGATGATTTAAAACGAACATATCTGATAATATATCAGTTTTTAAAATAGTTTTTAACCAGAGTATTAGCAGGTGAACTTCAGACCTGTATGAATTAGTACAAATACAGAATAGGGCAAAAATGAGAGAAAAATTCAAGAATTTCGTTTGTTATATGAATGTTAAAATTCAAAGAAACTGGGTTCTTGCTACAACTTCTGATTTTATAATCACTGTACCTTTACAACTCGATGTCGTAGACCTATGATATTTCAAACTATTAATTCTGTTAGATCAAATACTCTAAGTTTGAAACATAACAGGTTTGCACCATGTCTAGGATAAATAGAATTGTAAATTTGAGCGTGTGGCTAGAACTCAGTTATGTTGTCGGACAATTGTGAAAAATGGAATATCACCAAACCCATATTAAACTCAAAATCTATAAAAAACCGTGCACGGTTCCTTGTTTTAAAAAGTTAAAATTCTCTGAACAGCCCCGGGACAGCTGGGATAGTTTAACATTTGAAAATATTTGCCAAGTAAATGAAAATCTAGGGAGTTCAGGGAGAACCAAAACACACGAGTTTTCAGAGAAGATTTATAAAAGTCGTCTTTATTCTTTAATTAAAATATGCTGTTGTAAGATTGAAATTGTTCTGAAATAAAAAAAAAATAATAGAAATTTTTCATNTGGTTTGTTTTGGTTTAGCTTGGTTTAGTTTAGCTTGGTTTAGTTTGGTTTAGTTTGGTTTGGTTTCGTTTGGGTTGGTTTGGTTTGGGTTGGTTTGTTTTAGTTTGATTAAGTTTGGTTTAGCTTGGTTTAGTTTGGTTTAGTTTGGGTTGGTTTGTTTTAGTTTGGTTAAGTTTGGTTTGGTTTAGTTTCGTTTATTTTGGTTTATTTTGGTTTATTTTGGTTTAGTTTGGGTTGGTTTGGTTTAGTTTGGTTAAGTTTGGTTTGTTTAGTTTAGTTTAGTTTCGTTTAGTTTGGTTTAGCTTGGTTTAGTTTGGTTTAATTTGGTTTAGTTTGGTTTGGTTTGGTTTAGTTTGGGTTGGTTTGGTTTAGTTTGGTTAAGTTTGGTTTAGCTTGGCTTAGTTTGGTTTGGTTTGGTTTAGTTTGGGTTGGTTTAGTTTGGGTTGGTTTAGTTTAGTTTGGTTTGGTTTGCTTTAGTTTGGTTTGGTTTAGTTTGGGTTGGTTTAGTTTAGTTTAATTTGGTTTAGTTTTGGTTGGTTTAGTTTAGTTTGGTTTGGTTTGGTTTAGTTTGGTTAAGTTTGGTTTAGCTTGGTTTAGTTTCGTTTAGTTTGGTTTAGTTTGGGTTGGTTTGGTTTAGTTTGGTTAAGTTTGGTTTGGTTTAGTTTCGTTTAGCTTGGTTTATTTTGGCTTGGTTTGGTTTAGTTTAAGTTGGTTTGGTCTTGTATAATTGTTCTAGTTTGGTAAAGTTTGGTATGATTTGGTTTAGTTTGTTTAGCTTTGTTTAGTTTAAATGGTTTTGTTTTGTTTGGTTTGGTTTAGTTTGGGTTGGCTCAGTTTGCTTCAGTTTGGTTTAGTTTAGTTTGGTCTAGTTTGGTTTGGTTTGGTTTGAAGTTTGAACCTATATCCTGAAGAAAATGCTGAATATACGTAAAGGTCAAACTTCGACTTGAACATTTAGTTTAATCACTTTCTGTCTGTCTTCCAGTTTGGGTGTCCATGTTTGACTGTCTGCATGTGTGTTTGTCTTTATGTCTTTATGTCTGTTTGTCTATTTGTCTGTTCCTGTAAGTTCGTCTGTCTGCCCTTGTTATCTTTTTTATTTGTTTTTTTTTATCTTAAAAGGCTAAAAAATGGAAATACATAAATTGTCCTTGATTAGGAGTTAACATGTCAACATGTAATGTTTTTGAAAATAAAAAGGAAGAAATGAAATCTAATTGGGAATGAAGCAAATGTATGTAGTTTATTTTTACTGAAAGTAACCTTAAGAGTTTGTTTTTAATCTTTGTGACAGAAACAATCTCAAGAACTGACGAGGGTCAACCCAGACCGAAATATATTTTCAATAAATGTGGAACTAACATCTACTTCTACAGAGATTTGGTCCATTTCCATCACCGTATTTTAAAAAAGGGTTATATCCGATTTACAACATGTATCTGATCATTAATTTAGAAAATATCGTCGTTGTTCTAGTTTGAAAATTGTCCCATTCTGACAATGAAGACTATTGTTTCTGTAACCAGAAATTATTTTTAAGAGAATTTTAAGAGTAATTCATTTTTAAAAAGAGAATCATGGATAGTTTGATCTTTCTTATTCAGACAAGGTTTTTAAGGGTATCGTTGTTAAACAGATATAACTAGAATAAAATTAAAAGAAATTTCAATTTCATAGAATCTAATAAACCTTCCTTGATGAGAAGACATTATCAAAAAAAGTTAGATATAAGATTTTAAATAAATTACGCATCACGTCATTGGTGTCAAATGCGTCAAATGTGACACAGTTTTAATTGTTTTTAGCGTCCAGGAGCTGGTCTGCCCCTGATTACCATCGAACATTTTAAAACAAAAGATATATAAAAAGAAAAGTAAGATTATATCTGAACTAATTTTACTACAAACTTAGGCACTTTTGTATCCCCAATTATCAATTCAGGGGCGGACTAAACCTCCTCGGCTTCCCCTAAAAATTTCTAATTTATTATTTATTATTTATTAGTTATTATCACATTTCGAGATTTTCATATCAAAAATGAAACATTTTTTTTGGGATCGATTAAGCCTAAGTATCTTATCTGTAATTAAGAAATAAACAGTTAAGTCGCTGTCACAGTCCAACTCATAATTTTAATAGGAATTAAACTGTTTACCAATCAAAACGAATTTTCTGTATTAAAAGATATGCAATATGGAACATTTTAGCATTTTTTACATTTTTACATATAAAATCAAAGATAATAATGTTGGTGATCATCAATTCTTTTTTTAGCGCTTACTAGTAGTTTAATAAATCCTTTTTATTTCGTATTTAATGAATTTTAACAGTGATAACCAGAAAACTCTGAAGTAGGAAGATGACTTTTAAACTCAAGTTAGGACTTGTTCAATTTATGTTAGACATAGCGATTGTACAGTGTAAATAGACCCTTTTCCTATAAATTGTGCTTTGCTAAGTAATTAGAAAAAATATTTGCTTTGTAACAACATCAAACGCTTAAATATTTCTATAATGTCGTCTTTCTATTCCATTGTTTTCTGGTTATCACTGTATGAGAAAACAATTTTAAATGGTATTTCAGTTCAGGTAATTTATTTAATACTATTTTCGTTGTATCTTTCATCCCTTGAAGCTTTTATTTCATATCATGAATTTCCTTAGGGAGGGGTGGGGTCGCCCCCCCTCCAGGAGCTCGGGGGGGGGGGCGTAATTTTAAGTGATCCTCCATTCAAAGATGACAATGTCCGATTCACAACAGTACCCTAAAAAGCTTTGATGAATAAGATGTCAATGATTATAATTTTATTTTTGATTTTTAATATATTTTTTACTGTGGTTTCTCTGGAAAACTGATTTGCGCAATTCTACTGCAGGAAAACATATTTATAGTATTTATCTGAATTTGAATTTTTCTACCTAGAGAAACGAGAATATCTTTCATATTATTTATCAAACAAAGATTAAAAGGTACTGTTGTGAATTGTGCATTGCCATCTATGCAAAATGCATAAAGGGACACTGAACATTACGCTTTACAGTTTAACTACTTTTATAAAAAGGTCATTTTAAAAATGAGTAATTTTCCCAAAATGGTGTCATACCCCCCCCCTCCCCCAGTCAGACCACCCAACCCAGTAAACTATATTTATGTTGTTATATCCTGCTTAAAAACAATGTATCATCTGTATAGGTGTTACACAGCCTCGAACCACTAAACGCGGGGGCGTATTGCGCGATATATTTCTCAAAAATTCATTAATTTATCAATATCCGATGGGGGGGGGGGAATCTTAAAATTTGTTTCTAAGACCAAACTGGGTTTAGACAGAAAAAAAATGTTTTGAATAAGCTAAAATTACGCTAAAAATTTAAGTCTTCATCAGAGAGTTATTTTAAATTCGAAACCGGGTTTCTGGTTTTGAACGATCTGAAGATTCCGTCTCCAGCAGGCGCGGGGGCGTCCAGTGCAATACTGAATTCATTTATTTATTAATTTTCTCTGATATATATTGTATTACATAAATCTTACTTCTCTTCCGTGTATGGAGAACATGTAATTTGGACAAGATATAAACTCATTTAC
>NW_019396151.1:61413-62812 GCF_000591075.1 Eurytemora carolleeae
AGACAAACTAGAAAAACTTGAAAAACTTGACAAAGTAGACAAACTATACAAACTATACAAACTAGACAAACTAGACAAACTAGACAAACTAGAAAAACTTGAAAAACTTGACAAAGTAGACAAACTATACAAACGAAACAAGCTAGAAAATGTAGACTAACTAGACAAACTAGACAAAGTTTACAAACTTGACAAACTAGACAAACTAGACAAATTTGACAAACTAGGCAAATTCGACAAACTATAAAAAATAGACAAACATAGAGAAAGTTTATTTGTTATAATTCTTAATTGATATTTCTTTCATTTTACCGAAAGTTGTAGTTTAAATTCCAATATTGGGATAAGTTTGTGTAGTTAACCTTTGCAGTATGATGCAGTACGTTTATTTGGTGTTAGAGGTTGCGCGATTTTTATAGTTTTATTCACAGACTACACAGACTGCTTATCTCATTTCTTCACAGGGTGGGTTACGTAGGCCTAAGTTGACCCGGCACAACATGCTACGTTTTTACGATAGGTTTTTAGAGTGCCATCTCACGGCCACTTGTTGCATATAATACCCATTCAGGGGTTAAGTTTCACAACTTTAATGAAATACCCCAATTTTAAACATGAAACAGAACATTTATGAATTCAGTCTTTTTTTTTGAAGATTTTGTGTTTCGTATCCAAAAGATCCATAAATATCCCTAAATACAGATGTTTGCTTATTGGTCGTGTACAGTACTTGTACGTAATAGAACATGCTGTGGAAAATATCGCATATTTCAGCTGATAATCGATCTCTGTAACTCTCTTATCTCTGGTTTTATTTATAGTTGCAATACGTGTACAGTACAATACAATACCCCTAGTTCTAATGCAGAGATAAGAGAGTTATAGAGATCGATTAACACCTATAATATGCGATATTTTCCACAGCATGTTCTATTGTACTGTACACGACCAATCAAGAGACATCTGTATTCAGGGATATTTATGGATCCTTTGAACGGGAAATGCAAAATCTTTAAAAATAGACAATATTCATAAACGTTATGTCTTATGTTTAAAATTGGAGTATTTCTTTAAAAGTTGTAAAACTAAACCCCTGAATGTAACAAGTGGCCGTTAGATGTCAGTCAAAACACATTACATGGAACCGTAGCATGGCGTGCCGGGACACTATAGGCCTGCTAAGCCTATTCAGGCATGAGCAGTATGTGTAGTCTGTGTTCTAATACATAAATGTCCCTCGATAAACTTTATGTTGTTGTTGTTGCGCATCTTTTTTACGGAATTATCCCAAATTGGTATATTGGGATAAGTTATATCTTGGTATAAGTCGGTATTTTTATAGGTGTAATTACGCAAGGGCTTACTCTCCCATTCCTTTTTTTTGCCCCCCCCCCCCCCC
>NW_019396151.1:63128-73608 GCF_000591075.1 Eurytemora carolleeae
CCGGCTTCAACCTAGAAGATGGGGGGGGGGGTTCTAAATGAAAATATAAATTTTAATCTTAACTCCATGCATAGCAAGTGGTTAGGTTATACTTTTAGGAGTATATATATTCAATTAGTGATATAAAGAGATATTAAAAGAACGTTTTGAAGTAAGAATAAAAAATAATGAGCCTTTTGTCAATTTTCAAAATTTTAAGACTTGGTATTTTTGTACATAGTTCCCAATCTATCAGAAAGTGAATTTTCCGATTATGCATTTTATCAATTTTCAGCAATGACATAAAATATATTTGGCTTCTTTCTGTTGGTTTGCTTGTACGTAATGACCGACAAAACTGCTAAACCATTCGGCCCGCATTTTGTGTGGCAGCTCTTGCACATCATTCACAGTCAAAGTTAAAAAAAATTTTCAGGAAGAAATTTCGACGTTTACTATTTTTGAAAATTATTCAATTCAAACGGAAAAATCTGCGAACATTTTAATTCCTTGTAGTGAGTTGATAATCAACAGTAAAATGACAATATTGTTGCTAGAAAACCCCAAAAGGACTAGAAACTTTAAATTTATGAAATAAATGGAAACAAATAAATGCCCCTCCCCCTAGATTGGTTTTTCTAAATTCCAAATTAATCATTTTCTTTAGATTTCCTGTATGTATGTATCAAGTAAAGGGTTTTGGCACAAAAAATCTATTCTCTTTGGTACTTGGTTGAAAGAATAAGGAACAAATATATTGAATATGATAGAACCTTATAATAGGAAATGGTCTGTGATTTGTTACCCCCCCCCCCCCCCCCCACTTACTTTGATTTTCATTCTTGATGGCTTTTTCTTATTTCTAAATTTTTATTTCAAAATTCGATCTTCTGTATGTGTATGTATAGTTCCGCCAGGTAAATACTCAGTTTATGAATACTCCCAGTTCAGTATATATCTACTCAGTTTCTAAATACTCCTAGATCAAGTATAAATACTCAGTTTATGAATACTCCTAGTTCAATTATATACTCAGTTTATGAATACTCCTAGTTCAATTATATACTCAGCTTATGAATACTCCTAAAGGAGGGGGGAGCGTTTTAAGAAATAAATGTCTTATTTGCATTGTATGTTCATAATCTTGATCTTAAGTAATTTTTACAAGGTTAAACAATGAACATAACTATGAACTATTTAAAAAGAACAAAATTCAATGATAAAAGTATATTTCAAGGGACTGTTTAGTGTTTACGTCTGTTTTTAGGAAACTAATGAACAAAATTAATTTTACCTTTTTATATTTAACGGATTAAGTTTTAAGGATGTTAACATTCATCATATTTAAAATATAGTATTTTTGTTAACTAGGGAAGGGGTTACACCGTTATGTGACTTAGAGAAAGAAAATTTTGACTTTGTGGCGATTGTTCAGTTTCAGTAAATACTTCTAAATTTATTTTGTAAAATATGAAGCAAGCCCTTCCAATGGTTTGATTGATCTAAAGCAAAGAAGTTTGAAGTCGAGCGCGTGCTGAAATTTGCAAATATTTATTCCGATTGGTCACACATTTCACTTAATTCATCAATTTTTTTTAACAATCAAGAATGACTTGGACCATTGACTGGATGAATGGCTGTCCTACGGTTAATTATAAATATTAGATGAGTATATATATATATATATATATATATATATATATATATATAATGTGAACAAAAAATTGAATTTTCAATTCATTTAGAAATAGAACAGTCTATAGATCAGATTTATATAACTGGAATGTTTTTCAATTTATTTAAAGTTTTGTAAGAAAGGGAAGAAAAAAACTTTTAATAACGGTAATGTAGGGCCTAGATATTGTCTTCGACAGAAAACATAAATTCGCAATCCAGTAGCCTCCCCCGTTATCCAGTAGTTACTAGTTCTTAACCCTGTATAGACGTGTTCCATATTTATACAAATATATATATAGATGTCTAATTAACCTTATTCTAAGCTCTGCTATGAGATGCTAAATTTTGACCTATTTTCAAGAAATACAACAATATCAGTTTTTAAATCTAATTTCATAACTTCTCTTATTGGAGAAGAACGCAAATGTTTTGAATTTTGAATATGTAGCCAGTTAAATTTTCTATTGCTCATACTTGTGCTGAAGATTTAAGCCAGAGAAGCTACAATGTCACAAAGTTATAAATTTAACCTTCTCCTTCTGTCTAATTCGCAGTGTAAGTACATTGTACCTAATTCTTTCTAATTTCCATAATCTCTATAGAAGTAAATTGCAGAATGGAATGAACTGAATTTTTGAAAATAAACAAGTTTCCAGCTAGAAAAGCAACAATATCTTCCACATTATTATTCAGATAAAACTTGCTGCAGTTCCTTAAATGATAAACCTGTAACCCTTACAATAGGAACAAGAATGCAATTAATATTTATTCAAATTGGACACACTAAAAACAGTTTGAAATAAAACTGGAAAGATCAAATCTAAAGATCTTGAAATTTACATTCTAATTTCCATCCGACACGTAAACATAAAATCAATGCTGCTGAAAAAAATTGACAATTGAAGCGAATTGTTAATTTCAACTCTTTTCATATTTTTTGCAAGATGAGTTTATTAGTTTTGTGCTTTAATACTTTTTGTTTTGTTAAATAATAAAGCACATCTCTTAAAAAACTCTGTAAATATATCTAAAGTTTTCCTTTTATAAACCTCTATAAATTAAAGGTTTACTCTCTCTATAAACCTCTTTGAATTAAAGGTTTACTCTCTCTTTAACCCTCTATGAATTAAAGGCTTACTCTCTCTATAAACCTCTATGAATTAAAGGTTTACTCTCTCTCTAAACCTCCATGAATTAAAGGTTTAATCTCTCTAAACCTCTATGAATTAAACTAAGTAAGACTGGATTCTTATCTTTGAAACAGTTCAAGTAGTTTAGTACTAGCACTATACAGGCGAAATAAAGAATCCTTTTTCATTACTAGATGGTACAGAGCTCCATACAAGGGCATGTACTTTTACGGGCTTACGGCGCCAAAATTTAGCTGTTACTTAAAAATTGTTTTTGCAACGATAATATCATTTGTTAGGAAATTGGTTAACGAAATAACTATATCACAAGATAACTAGTAAACTAGATAATTAGATAATTAGATAACGAGATAACTTGATAAGCAGATAACTAGATAAGTAGATAACTAGATAACTAGATAACTAGATAACTAGATAACTAGATAAACGGGCAACTGCATATATAAGTTTTTGAATAATTTATATTTAATTTTGGTTTTTTTAATTGGCTGATGAAACATGAAAATTCTTATAGTGCATATAATCTCAAATGCAGGATGTCCCACGAAACATGACTGTTGGTGAATAGTCTAAAATGTATTGCTAAAATCTATAATATAAAATACAGTATGTGGAAGAAGACATTCTGAACTATTTACCAACTGTCAAGTTTCGTGGGCTACCCTGTAAGCTGTATATTGCACCCGTTTTTAAAGATAAAACAGGGATTTCCATTGTAAAAATATTCATTGCTTTTATAGAATGTTGTGTATAAATACCTCATTCCTTTAATAGCATCTATAAACCCTGCAGTTTAAAATGTTTAATTTTTACTTTTAAAAATGTTTAAGTAAAATTAATGTAAAGATTATCCGTTAGATGGCATTGTATTAGATTGTTATTTACTAAAATCAAAAACTTCAGATTTTTTTAAATGTACCCATAATTATGAAATTCAGTTTTTTAAATTCGCACATTGGCTTTTAAAAGGCAAAGATTGACAGCTGATTGCTTGAAAGCAGCTAAACTTGTTTGAAATTAGATTAATGTTTAAAAACAGCGCTACATTTTGTAAAACAACTAATTGTTTGAAAACAGAGGAATGTTTAAAAGCAGCTTAATGTTTTAAAATCTTTAAAAACAGGTAAATGTTCCTGAAAAACATGTGAATGTTCCTGAAAAACAGGTAAATGTTCCTGAAAAACAGGTGAATGTTTTTAAAACTTGGTTTATTGAGTATTACATTGTGCACGCCAAGTAATTATATTCAATGATATTTAAAATCTGCCTTATTGAACGCTGGTTGGGGGGTATTTGAAGGGGTGAATATTACTGCATATTCAGTTGGGGGGGGGAGGGGGGGTAAAAGTGATGTTTAGATATTGTTGTTTTATATTTGGTTAAAAGATATTGTAAATTTACATATTACAGATCGACAAATTAGGAAATAAAAAATTAAGATTTGTAAAAATGTTGATATCTTCACATTTAAAAGAGTAAATCGGATCATCTAGAATTTTCTTCGTTTAGATTTTACACCCTTTTCCCATTATTGTGTGAAAAGTAGATAGTTTTGAATGATGCAACTGCAAATTGCAGTTTACAATAGTTCAAGTTCGATTGTATTTAAGGCAATAGTCGTTTTCAGAGATATTTAAAAAGAATAAAAATTCAAACTTTACAACACTTTTTAAATTTTCAAAGTTTAAATTTTAAAGAATAATTAGTTTTGAATTTTTTTTCTTGCAAGAAAATCACCCCTTTAAATCTGCAAAGTATCTCCGAACATGGTTTTTATGCATTGATTTAAAATTTCAAATCATCTTCGATATACATTCTTGTATCATGCTTGTACGTACTTATAAACATTTATAACAATACTTGGCTTTTAGGCAGCTTTCAGCCTCTTAGCTACATAAACAATTTTACCTTTTAACTGTTGATTTTCATAATAATTTGCAATAATTGGCATAATATGTATATATATATATATAAATTTGGCTTGTATATATATATTTATATACAGTAATAACCAGAAAATTCTGAAATAGGAAGACGACTTTTAGAATCAAGTTGTAACTTTTAAAAAACCAATGAGCTTTAGACACAGCAATTGTGTAGGGTAAACAGAGACCCCAATCTTAATATTGCTTTTTTAAGTTACTATTAAAACCATTTGCTTTGTAACAACATCAAGTATACAGAAGTATTGCTATAATGTCGTCTTCCCATTCCACAGTTTTCTGGTTGTCACTGTCTATATGTATACTTTGCCTGTCTGTGAAACGTTAAAACGGCTGAACCGAAGGAGTATCTAATATGACCCAAGAGAAGGTTTGTTAAAACGGCTGAACCGAAGGAGTAACTAATATGACCCAAGAGAAGGTTTGTTAAAACGGCTGAACCGAAGGAGTATCTAATATGACCCAAGAGAAGGTTTGTTAAAACAGCTGAACCGAAGGAGTATCTAATATGACCCAAGAGAAGGTTTGTTAAAACGGCTGAACCGAAGGAGTAACTAATATGACCCAAGAGAAGGTTTGTTAAAACGGCTGAACCGAAGGAGGAAGGTTTGTTAAAACGGCTGAACCGAAGGAGTATCTAATATGACCCAAGAGAAGGTTTGTTAAAATGACTTTACCTGAAAAATGTCAACATTTATCATTTTTGAAAATCAACCAATTAAACAGAAAAATCCGCGAAAAATTTCTTTCGGTGCAAATTATTATTATTATTGAAAGGTAAAATTGTTTATGTAGAAAAGAGGCGCGAAGCTGCCTAATAGCCTAGTATTGATATAAATGTTTATATATCCATGTTGGAAAAACTATTTTTATGGGACCTAACATAACTCCATGTTGTTGATTTATAGACACTTGCCGAATTCGAAAACAAAAACTGAAAAATCTTAGATTTTTTGAACGCCTGCTGATTAAAAACAGAATTAGAATGTCAAACTTCTATTGTAGGTTTTCAGTGTTGAAAAAAATCTAATTAAATGCTTAATTTAAAATTCTACAGAAAGATATTTGTCAGAGTGTAATAAAACTAGCTTTTTTCTTGATTATATCAATCAATTCTTGAAATATCGAAAAACTAACAAATGTACGATATTCAGCGATTCAGGAGTTTCCTTTTCATACCCGGATTTCAGCATGTTTAAAAAAAGAAAATTTGACTTTAACACCTGTATCATATATATTTTTATTCCATTTTGAGAGAGTTTATAATCACGCCTAATATTTCCCGTTGTAGGGCAAAAAAGTAACTTAATCACCCTGCTATTAAACTTTCAAGACCCAAATCCTCCTTAACTCTGACTCTTGAACCTGAGATTAATATACATACATACATATTACATATATGAAATTAGGCTGATATAAAAAACTAATTAAATTAGAAAATAAATGTGTTCATGTCACGTCCCAATGTGCACATTTATATCATTTTTGTGGGTTTTTTTTTACATGAAAAATGTAATCAAACTTGGCCCTCCTGAGTTTTCTGTTATATTTATATAAAAGTTGTTCTTCTAAAGACAAAAGTTTTCTTTTACCTTGAATTTCTCTTGTCACTTCACTGCTTTGCTCGCATATGGGTCAAATACACACCAGCTGGAGTAGACTCGCATATGGGTCACATACACACCAGCTGGAGTAGACTCGCATATCTCTATTTTCAAGTTTATGGTCTCTACATGTCGGTGACCTCCATAATAGGCGAGACAAACAGTAGCCTACCTCACAAGCCAATAAGGGGACGAAATCTCAGGGTCCAGTACAAACTTGTTGATATTCAAAGCGGAGAATACACGGACTTTAGTTATTATATCAACATTGAAGCTCTTGATTAGACTGTTTACCCGGCAGTACTGCTTCAAGTTCCAGGAAAAGTTTCCTTTGCACATTCTATTTATTTTCCATAGGCTAGAAGATGCCATTTTTTTATCTTCTCTGAGATGCTTGAAATGTTGGAGAAGTTCTTCTTCAGATGGTGCCCTGGTTGAGAAATCTTCACCAACAAACTTCCACAGCAGCTGTCTTAAATAGTTTTTTCTGCTAGCCTCATTTATCTGGATGAGAGCCTCCGAGTCGGGGAGGATGAGAGGAGTTGACATATTGATGAGCTTGAGCTTGAGCTTTATGTTAAAAGGAGCAATGATGAAAGGGAGTGACCGGCTATATAAGGTAGTTGAACTGAGTATGCAGTGTTGTGAAAAACTTCTTTCGGATTCATTTGAAACATATTAAACTTTTTAAAGATCCGTAAATCCTGAGTTTGAGCGCAAATTTGACGTTCAAAACTCCTACTTTGGGGGTGGATACGTTTTCAGAATTATTTTTTTTTAAATTATTAAATAACGACAACGAAAAATAAAGTAAAAATTATACAGTAATCTACTTAGATGGCTAGGAACATTTTTCACAAAAGATATTTGTCAATAAATCAATGCTAAAATCGATTATTTTGTTTTCATTATTATATTGAATTTCTAATTTTCTTTGAATTTATTCGCAGATTTCTTCAAATTCTTCAAATGTCGTCTTTTCAATATAATTATAGAAAATCTGCGAACATCTTTGTGAATAATGAGAAACCAGAATAATGAGATAATAGAAACTAATAATTGAGCAAGATTACTTATTTTCGATGATAAGATTAACTTTTATTTTCTCAAAATGTTCCTAAACATGACGTCTGTAGTTTATTGTAGAATATTTTTACATTTTATGTCGTCGTTAATTAATAATTTAAAAAAAAACTAATTCTGAAAACGCATCCACCCCCAAAGCAGGAGTATTGAACGTCGAATTTGCACTCAAACTCAGGATATACCGATCTTTAAAAAGTGTAATATGTCTCAAATGAATCCGAAAGAAGTTTTCGACAACACTGCAAACTCAGTTCAACTACCTTACATAGCCGGTCACTCCCTTTAACATGTACACCTTTAATCAATGCTTTTGAAGAACTGACATGATAAAAGGATTTTTACCTAGTTTTGTAGAATTTTGGGTAAAATTTGAACGCATTTTCAGAATTATCTTTCATTTTCTCAAACATCAAACCAGTGAAATAAATGATTATTTCTTACCTAATAAGGTTAATCATTTTTTTTATTTTCAATATTTAAGTCAAAACAGCAGTATTAACATTGTTATATGCACATGTATATATTGTATACTTATTAAAATAAAATGAAAGTAAAAATCCCGGCAAAAACTTTTTCACACTTAATAATACCCATTACAATGACATAAATAGATATTAACACCGGTATCATATATATTTTTTTTCCCCTGTATCATATGATATATAAATTTTCAATCGTAAATTACTGACTAAGTTTTGATTTTTGATTTTTCTCCTTTAATAAATGTTGTTTTTAATTTGCTAATGTATAATTGTTTGCTAGTGCAAAAATGTTTGAAATTTTCGATGAAATAGTTTCACCCAGAAGTATTAATACAATTATAAAATCTTGTTTAAAATAGTTTGTATATGTTTAAGTAGATTTTAGCATCCCTTGCTCTAATTTTATATACAACCCATACAACTGGATTTTGCAGGTTGTTATTGACAAATTTAAATGCAACTTGCACCTGGTGGATTGCCCCCAATATACCAACCACAATAATCATTGAATACGCCACTACAAGATTGTATTTAGGGTAAACGACTTGATTTAACCAATTCAAAGAGATTAAGGTCGTCTTTACAATTTCATCTTTTAAGTAAGTAATCCTGTATATGCCTTTTAAATATAAGGCTAATCAAATAAAAAAACATTCTTAAGGCTTGTCTAAAAGCAACTTTAGAGTTAAATCATTACATAATTTTAGAATGCAAAGTGTATATAACTAGTAATTTAACAAAAAGATAAAAAATTAAGAATAATAATTTTCCCCTTCAAAACAAAAACCCTGAGTTTATTTGATGTTAAAAAATTGTATAAATTTAGGCCATGTCAAACGTAATAGGCATGTCTGTCAGTCCAAAACGGCTAAACCAATCGAGCAAACTTACCTCAAGGTAACAAAAAGAAAGTTTATAAGAAGAAATTTGCAAAAAAAAGCGTCCTTCACGCCCTAGCTGTAACGCCTGTAAGCTGTTTAATATTTGTTTTCAATATGCATACTGTTTATAACCAGATAACTTAACATCATGATGCCACCTTGCAATTTTAATCTCCCCCCCCCATTTTTGCATTCCCCCCCCCTCCAGCTTTTGTGCAAACTGCATATTAAGGCCTCCCACCCATAGGTATTCACAGTGCGTAAGAAGAATGCTTCAAATAATTATCTAAAAAATATAATAATAACAATATTTTTTTTTCAAATCACTCGACTTTAGAGAGTTTGCACCAATCATTTGTTTTTATGCAAATTTTTGGTAAACTTTTTGACACCATGCTGCAGATTTTTCATGACATGCCCCCCCTTCCCTCCCCTCATTCTTGTCAGTTTTAGACACCATGCTGCAGATTTTTCATGACATGCCCCCCCTTCCCTCCCCTCATTCTTGTCAGTTTTAGACACCATGCTGCAGATTTTTCATGACATGCCCCCCCTTCCCTCCCCTCATTCTTGTCAGTTAAATATTTAATTAGTACTTATCAAGGTTTCGGGTGCAGTATGAATTTCAAAAACTGATTTTGAAACCAGCAATTTGCTAACAGTTGAAATACCATTAAAATGCCATTATTAAACATAAAATTTATTTTGATTTCGTAACTTGAAAAACATGAAATTTAGGGCGCGTGTAAATTCTTCTTTTCCTCTCCTTCTATTATTCTATTCCTCTCCTCCTATTCTTCTATTCCCCTCCTCCTATTCTTCTATTCCCCTCCTCCAATTCTTCTATTCTTCTATTCTCCTCCAATTCTTCTATTTCTCTCCTCTTATACTTCTATTCCCCTCCTCCTATTCTTCAATTCATCTCCTCCTATTCTTCTATTCCCCTCCTCATATTCTTCTATTCCCCTCCTCCTATTCTTCTATTCTTCTCCTCCTATACTTCTATTCTCCTCCTATTCTTCTATTCATCTCCTCCTATTCTTCTATTTTCCTCCTCCTATTCTACTATTCGCCTCCTCCTATTCTTCTATTCCTCTCCTCCTTTTCTTCTATTCATCTCCTCCTATTCTTCTATTCTGCTCCTCCTATTCTTCTATTCTCCTCCTATTCTTCTATTCATCTCCTCCTATTCTTCTATTCATCTCCTCCTATACTTCTATTAATCTCCTCCTATTCTTCATTTCTCTCCTCCTATTCTTCTATTCCCCTCTTCCTATTCTTCTATTACCCTCCTCCTATTCTTCTATTCCTCTCCTCCTATACTTCTATTCATCTCCTCCTATTCTTCTATTCCTCTCCGCCTATTCTTTTATTCCCCTCCTCCTATTCTTCTATTCCTCTCCTCCTATTATTCTATTCCCGTCCTCCTATTCTTCTATTCATCTCCTTCTATTCTTCTATTCTCCTCCTCCTATTCTTCTATTCCTCTCCTCCTATTCTTCTATTCTCCTCCTATTCTTCTATTCTCCTCCTCCTATTCTTCTATTCCTCTCCTCCTATTCCTCTTTTCTCCTCCTATTCTTCTCTTCATCTCCTTCTATTCTTCTATTCTCCTCCTCCTATTCTTCTATTCCCCTCCTCCTATTCTTCTATTCCCCTCCTCCTATTCTTCTATTC
>NW_019396151.1:74346-75446 GCF_000591075.1 Eurytemora carolleeae
ATATTTCATATTTCATCTTTATAATATCTAGTTCATATTTCATATTTCATATTTCATATTTCATATTTCATCTTTATAATATCTAGTTCATATTTCATAGTTCATATTTATAATATCTAGTTAATATTTCATATTTCATATTTCATATTTCATATTTCATACTTCATGTTTCATCTTTATAATATCTAGTTCATATTTCATATTTCATATTTCATATTTATAATATCTAGTTCATATTTCATATTTCATATTTCATATTTCATATTTCATCTTTATAATATCTAGTTCATATTTCATATTTCATATTTCATATTTCATGTTTAATCTTTATGATATCTAGTTCATATTTCATATTTCATATTTCATATTTATAATATCTAGTTCATATTTCATATTTCATATTTCATATTTCATCTTTATAATATCTAGTTCATATTTCATATTTCATATTTATAATATCTAGTTCATATTTCATATTTCATATTTATCTTTATAATATCTAGTTTATATTTCATATTTCAAGTTTATAATATCTAGTTCATATTTCATATTTCATATTTCATATTTCATATTTCATCTTTATAATATCTAGTTCATATTTCATATTTCATATTTCAACTTTATAATATCTAGTTCATATTTCATATTTTATATTTCATCTTTATAATATCTAGTTCAAAGCAAAATTTGATCTAGTTCACAACATAAATCCCCTGGAATGTAAACTAAATAAAGAATAGAAATTGACTGAATCCTTTTCAGACTTTTATGAAGTGTAATATGTCGTTTTAAATGCATACAAGGATAACAAACTATAATCGTAAAATTCGGAAATTGTGGAAATAATTTAGTTTATTTTGCATTTTCCTTATTTAACAACTTTATAGAATAAATTGTGACATTTTGTATGGTTTATGTATTTGTACAAATCTTAAATTACATGGTATAATATCCTTAAATCTAAAGAAATCTGCTTCTACACTTTTGCATTTAAATCCCCCCTCCCCCTCCCTCCTATTTAACTTTCAACGTCTTCCCCCTTCTCACTTACCCTTTCATCCTCCTACCCCCCTACCCAACCCTACCACCCCTCTCCTCCT
>NW_019396151.1:75762-138478 GCF_000591075.1 Eurytemora carolleeae
TCTTACTCCCCTCTCTTTCCTATTGTGTTTACCCCCCACCGAGTTTTCCCAATTCTAGAGTTAGTTTAGTTAAAATCCTGAATTATATTCAGAAATTTTGAAATATGAGATAGGGAAGTATAATCCAGCAAATGCGTCCTACCCGAAAACTTTGTGATTGATATGAGAAGAAGGACACACATATTATCAATAATATTGAAGCAGAAAGTAACTCCTTTCACAGCGTTTATAAAAAAATATTTCGAGGATTTTTTATTCTAAGGATGAATTTACAAATTCTCATCTTTAAATAGACTATTTTCAGTCAATTGACTCGAACATAAACTACACAGTTTGCCATTTCGATTGGAAAGTAACTTTAAAGTACTATGCATCAAATTGGATTAACTTTATAATGCAGTAAACCTGTTAATTTAACATTAAAAGGGACAAAAATGTAATTTTTAGTGGTCCTACATTTTAAAGGGAATGTCAGATTCAAAAATGTTATCTTAATAGCTTCGTCTCATCAAGTATGAAATGTTGCTTATTTTCAATCCTTATTTTCTCTATTAAAGTTACTTGAATAAAATTGTGAAAATTAAATACCTTGTAAACTAGATAAACGATAAATTAGCCTTTTGTACCTGTCAAGTTACCCACAAAGAATAAGACTGTAAAGACGACCCAAAACTCTTAAAATGTAATTAAGATTTGGTTTCTGCGTTCAAATTAGTGTATAATAATGATTTACAAAATTATGAAGCTAAGAAATTAGCCAATTTTGGCCTGCGAGGAACCCCGATGTGCAAATTGCGGAAAAATTTGCTTGATAACCGTATCCTTTAAACCTTTATCTGCAATCAAGGATGACGGTGCTTTCCTTTTTTCTCGCTAATGGAGTGCATTCGGGAACCATGTGAACTCATATCCAGTGTACACACGTTGTGGCGGTTTAGGTCACTTCAAATTTCCTGTACAGTCCCTTTACAGTCCCTGTATTGTCCCTGTACAGCTTTCTTGACATCAAACTGAAAAGAAATCAATCTAAATGAATGAAATCAGTGTCAGAAGAATCCATACATTTTTTTAATATCGAGGTATCAGAATATTCTGTTTAAAATATCGACTTATCAGAACGTTCTGTTCAAAATATCGATCTATCAGAACGTTCTGTTCAAAATACCGATATATCAAAACGCTATGTTCAAAATATCGAACTACCAGAACATTCTCTTAAAAATATCGAACTATCAGAACATTCTGTTCAAAATATCAAACTATTAGAACAAATTCTGTTCAAAATATCGGTTTAGAATTTTGAACAAATTATTCGCAATTTCGAACAAATTGTGCGTAATTTTGAAGACAATGTTAGAGTTTGTAGTGCTGCAGAGTGTAGATGAATGAACTAATATTTATAGTCTATGTTAAAAATGAAATGAATAGGTTGGAAAAGACTAATTAGGGTGGGACTCCTCAACTATCAAGGATATCTAGAGAAGGGGGAGGGNTGCGCCGGTGATACGACTTCCTTAATGTGACCCGGTCATTGAGAGATAATCCACATATGTTCAAAATATATAATATAATCACTAGAAATCTAGGGAGCTTCGGGCCTCTCTTTATAGTGCTATTATTAATAGCACTCACTTTAGGCCCCACGTCCTCTCATAGCCCCTTCTGCTAGAATATACCAACCTACCGTCCTCTCATAGCCCCTTCTGCTAGAATATACCAACCTACCGTCCTCTAATAGCCCCTTCTGCTAGAATATACCAACCTACCGTCATTATGTTTTTACAAGTCGTGTTAGTTAAAATAGATAGATAGTCAAAAGAGGTTGCTATATTTTAAAAGGAAAGGCGGGGTGGCTACGCCACATTTAATAATAAATTGTTGAATCGGAATAAAGTAAACTCTAGTTATGAATTTGAATAAAGTAAACCCAAGTTATGAATCGGAATAAAGTAAACCCTAGTTATGAATCGGAATAAAGTAAACCCTAGTTATGAATCGGAATAAAGTAAACCCTAGCTATGAATCGGAATAAAGTAAACCCTAGTTATGAATTTGAATAAAGTAAACTCTAGTTATGAATCGGAATAAAGTAAACTATAGTTATGAATCGGAATAAAGTAAACTCTAGTTCTGAATCGGAATAAAGTAAACTTCTAGTTATGAATTTGAATAAAGTAAACCCTAGTTATAAATCGGAATAAAGTAAACTCTAATTATGAATCGGAATAAAGTAAACCCTAGTTATGAATCGGAATAAAGTAAACTCTAGTTATGAATCGGAATAAAGTAAACTCTAGTTATGAGTCGGAATAAAGTAAACTCTAGTTATGAATCGGAATAAAGTAAACTCTAGTTGTAAAATTGAATAAAGTAAACTCTAGTTATGAATCGGAATAAAGTAAACTCTAGCTATGAATCGGAATAAAGTAAACTCTAGCTATGAATCGGAATAAAAGTAAACCCTAGCTATATAGCGGAATAAAGTAAACCCTAGTTATGAATCGGAATAAAGTAAACCCTAGTTATGAATCGGAATAAAATATTGGTATTTATTAGTTCATGAAATATAAGATATAAAACTCCAGGTTACTTCTTAACCAGGCCTTTGACCGAACCGACTGGAAGGGGAAGGGGGAAGGGGAGGCAATACTTGGCCCAGTTTACAAGGCAACAATAATTGTGTGTACTATATCTATTTTTTTTTGTGGAACATTTTAAAAATGTGTTTTTTCCAAGGAGACCAGACCTGGATCCATACTGTGGGAAAATCCCGGTTAGGCTCATCGTGAATTTTTATCAAAGTTAATTTGCTTCCTTCCTTCCACAAACCTAATTTTCCAATCAAGCATCAAGCATCTGCTTTAAAGCAGATGCTTGATTTACCCTGCAACAATTAGAAAGGTCTGAATGACCTCTCCCTAATTGACGGATCCTGATTCTAAAAACTATTCAAAAACCTATCCGGATCCGGTTTCTAAAAACTGTTTAAAGCCCCATGCGGATCCGGATTCTAAAAACTGTTTAAACACATATTCGGATCAAGACTCTAAAAACTAATTAAAAACCTGTCCAGATCCGGATTCTAAAACCTGTTTAAAACCTATCCAGATCCGGATTCTAACAACTGTTTAAAAACTTATCTGGATCCGGATTCTAAAAACTGATTGAAAGCCTATTCGGATCAGGATTCTATAAACTGTTTAAAAACCTATCCGGATTATAAAAAATGTTTAAAAACCTAGCCAGATCCGGATTTTAAAAACTGTTTAAAAATCTAATCGGATCCGGATTCTAAAAACTGTTGAAAAACCTATCCGGATTCTAAAAACTGTTCAAAAACCTAGCCGGAAAACGATGCCGCAATCACTATAACACTGCAAATTTCACAGAAGAAGAAGGTAGAATGTATGATTACTGTTATGACTTTTTTACCTCGTAGCTTCTCTAGTATTGAGTTTACGTACAAGTATGAGTAAAGAAAATATATCTAGTTAAATATAAAAAATTTAGAAAATTTATGTTCTTCGCAATCGCTCTTCAATATGAGAAGTAATAATTAGAGATCCAATCCATTCCTTTTAAATCAGACGTTACAGCTAAAAATAATATTAATAAATAGTTCTGATTGAAAACATTTAAGATTTCAACCATACGAGCGATTTATTTTAGTTTGACATGATAAGTTTTGACTCGGCAAAATTTGAAAGCTAGTAAATTCTCTCTCATTTGTCGGATTTTCAGATTCTGAAATAAACTTCATGAGGGTTTTAAAAGTGTTAAAAAAATGTGTCAAGTTCGCATATTAGAGGAGTAATTAGCAAAATAAGATTAACTTGTACCTTAGAAGTGAAAATTTTTGTTGATCAGACGTCGCGACAAAAAAATGTCATAAGAAAATGGTAAATAAGTGTAACCAACTACTGTGATAGCGGATAAATAAATAAGGAAAATTTTTAAAATGATAGAATTGAGAATAAAATCGTATAATTGGAAACCCTAAAACGGACCTCACAAGAGGGATTTTGACATGCAAGGGGGTGTAGCCTGAGCCAAGGGGTAAAAAGGGACGGCAGGGTTTAAAGGGACAGGGGGGGGGTAAAAAGAAAAAGAGATAAGGGGGGGTTGTAAACCGCCTTCTTAACAGGTTAAAAATATCAAGTTTATATACGAGTGATATGATTTAAATATTTTCAAAAGTTTTGATCGTGTACTAATGTTAGATAGTTTAGTATATTTTTGGAAAATATTGGTGACATTAATAATAGGGTACCCTGTACCCTATAACTCCGTAAACTTGTGCAGCAGGTCGAAGGTTAAATTCTTGATATTTTTCCTCAAGTTTGAAACATTATTTTATCTTATTTGAGAATTTGGCGTAAGGGTAAAAAATAGTTAGCAGTAGCAGTAGCAGTAGCAGTAGCAGTAGCAGTAGCATTAACAGTAGCAGTAGCATTAACAGTAGCAGTAGCAGTAGCAGAAGCAGTAGCAGAAACAGTAACAGTAACAGTAGCAGTAGCAGTATCAGTAGCAGTAGTATTAGTAGTAGCAGTAGTAGTAGCAGTAGCAGTAACAGTAGCAGTAGCAGTAGCAGTAGCAGTAGCAGTAGCAGTAGCAGTAGCAGTAGCAGTAGCAGTAGCAGTAGCATTAACAGTAGCAGTAGCAGTAGCAGAAACAGTAGCAGTAGCAGAAACAGTAACAGTAACAGTAGCAGTAGCAGTAGCAGTAGTAGTAGCAGTAGCAGTAGCATTTTGTAGCTTGTGTTTAATTTTTTTTAGGAATAAAACTGTTATATTTAGACAAGACAATAGCTACATCGAATCAGTTAAAACTTGAATTTTTTATGTTGTATGTACTATGTATGTTATACCTTGTCAAAACAAATTAAAAAGAATCTTTTCTCCTATTAAATTTTGCACCTGAAATAAGAACAACCCCTTGGCGTAAAAACTAAAGAGCTAAGTTGTGAACAAGAAATTTATTAATTCATATTTTAACATGTTTCCAGGGAATAACTGACACAATAATTTTTACACTAGAATTAACTTTGTCAGTAAAATAATCATAAAAAATATGCATGAGAGACCCGTGTTTGACCCTGCTCCCTGTAAATACCCTATGTATCGAAAAGATTAACGTTACCGATAATAAAATATTTGAATAGAAGGAATTAACTCTATCTAACACCATCTCAGTAGTATATAGTGTAGTATATAGGATAGAAGATAAATTATACCTTTTCTTTATCATTTACCTTTCCCCTCCACCCTTTCCCTACCCAATCCCTCAACCATTACTGTAACTCTCTTTTTTAGGAACCCACTTGGTTTGCCCATAAACATTAGTTGCATGAACCATATTATCTATATCTGTTTTAATCTTAATGACAATTGGATATTTTTATCTGAGTTTATGATTTATAACTCTTTGCACTCTCATTTTAGTTCCTTATATAGCGAGGGGATACGGAGTAAAAATATATTTTATAATTTAAATTATAAACCTACAGGTTTAGGATGGGGGCATGTACATTATGAAACATAATCATCCGCATTCATAATTACATAATTAATTACTCTTCACGTTCCTTCTTCTCAAAAACTGTCGCAATACGCGCAACATTTTGTAAATCATAAAAAAGAAATTTTTCCCCTGGAATTTCTAAAAGGTATTTCCATGGATATATAATAAAAATAAAAAATTCTTTTTAAACAAAAGAAAATCTTCTTTTATTTTTTTAAACATTAAGAAAGCATAAATCCACTACTAAAATACACACAACAAAGCTAGGGTCCGGTTTTATACATCAAGCTGGTAGGCCCATGGAAAAAAATACCAAAATTAAATTTGTACTCTAGACGAGTACAGTGTAGACAGATATATAGAATCTTATTACGTCTCTAGTCCCTTTAAGCTAAACTTATTACGTCTGTAGTCCCTTTAACCTAAACTTAATACGTCTCTAGTCCTTTTAACCTAAACTAATTACGCCTCTAGTCCCTTGTAACCTAAACTTATTACGTCTCTAGTCCCTTTAAGTTAAACTAATTACGTCTCTAGTCCCTTTAAACTAAACTTATTAATTAGTCTCTAGTCCCTTTAAGCTAAACTAATTAATTACGTCTCTAGTCCCTTTAACCTAAACTAATTACGCCTCTAGTCCCTTTAACCTAAACTAATTACGTCTCTAGTCCCTTTAACCTAAACTTATTACGCCTCTAGTCCCTTTAAGTTAAACTAATTACGTCTCTAGTCCCTTTAAACTAAACTTATTAATTAGTCTCTAGTCCTTTTAAGCTAAACTAATTAATTACGTCTCTAGTCCATTTAACCTAAACTAATTACGCCTCTAGTCCCTTTAACCTAAACTAATTACGTCTCTAGTCCCTTTAACCTAAACTTATTACGCCTCTAGTCCCTTTAAGTTAAACTAATTACGTCTCTAGTCCCTTTAAACTAAACTTATTAATTAGTCTCTAGTCCTTTTAAGCTAAACTAATTAATTACGTCTCTAGTCCATTTAACTTAAACTAATTACGCCTCTAGTCCCTTTAACCTAAACTAATTACGTCTCTAGTCCCTTTAACCTAAACTTATTACGCCTCTAGTCCCTTTAAGTTAAACTAATTACGTCTCTAGTCCCTTTAAACTAAACTTATTAATTAGTCTCTAGTCCTTTTAAGCTAAACTAATTAATTACGTCTCTAGTCCATTTAACTTAAACTAATTACGCCTCTAGTCCCTTTAACCTAAACTAATTACGTCTCTAGTCCCTTTACGCTAAACTTATTACGTCTTTAGTCCCCTAACTCTAAACTAATTTCGTCTCTAGTCCCTTTAAGCTAAATTTATTACGTCTCTAGTCCCCTCACGCTAAACTAATTATGTCTCTAGTCCCTTTAAGCTAAACCTATTCCGTCTCTAGTCTCTTTAAGCTAAACTAATTACGTCTCTAGTCCCTTTAAGCTAAACCTATTACGTCTCTAGTCTCTTTAAGCTAAACTATTTACGTCTCTAGTCCCTTTAAGCTAAACTCCGTCTCTAGTCCCTTTAAGCTGTACTAATTACGTCTCTAGTCCCTTTAAGCTAAACTCCGTCTCTAGTCCCTTTAAGCTAAACTCCGTCTCTAGTCTCTTTAAGCTAAACTCCGTCTCTAGTCCCGTTAAGCTAAACTAATTACGTCTCTAGTCCCTTTAAGCTAAACTCTGTCTCTAGTCTTTTTAAGTTAAACTCCGTCTCTAGTCCCTTTCAGCTAAACTACGTCTCTAGTCCCTTTAAGCTAAACCCCGTCTCTAGTCCCTTTAAGCTAAACTCCGTCTCTAGTCCCTTTAAGCTATACTAATTACATCTTTTGTCCCTTTAGGCTAAACTCCGTCTCCAGTCCCTTTCTGCTAAACTCCGTCTTTAGTCCCTTTCAGCTAAACTCCGTCTCTAGTCCCTTTAAACTAAACTAATTACGTCTCTAGTCCCTTTAAGCTAAACTCCGTCTCTAGTCCCTTTAAGCTATACTAATGACGTCTCTAGTCCCTTTAAGCTAAACTCCGTCTCTAGTCCCTTTAAGCTAAACTCTGTCTCTAGCCCCTTTAAGCTAAACTCCATCTCTAGTCCCTTTAAGCTAAACTCTGTCTCTAGTCCCTTTCAGCTAAACTCATTCTCTAGTCCCTTTAAGCTAAACACCGTCTCTAGTTTCTTTAAGCTAAACTCCGTCTCTAGTCCCTTTAAGCTGAACTAATTACGTCTCTACTCCCTTTAAGCTAAACTCCGTCTCTAGTCCCTTTAAGCTATACTAATTACGTCTCTAGTCCCTTTAAGCTAAACTCCGTCTATAGTCCCTTTAAGCTAAACTCCGTCTCTAGTCCCTTTCAGCTAAACTCCGTCTCTAGTCCCTTTAAGCTAAACTCCGTCTCTAGTCCCTTTAAGCTAAACTCCGTCTCTAGTCCCTTTCAGCTAAACTAATTATGACTCTAGTCCCTTTAAGCCATACTAATTATGTCTGTAGTCCCTTTAACCTAAACTCCGTCTCTAGTCCCTTTAAGCTAAACTAATTATGTCTCTAGTCCCTTTAACCTAAACTCCGTCTCTAGTCCCTTTAAGCTAAACTAATTTTTTGAATGTCTTAAATTGCTAAATTATTCTACAAGTTGTTTAAAAAATTATCCACAATTTGTTCTGGCTTTGTCAGTTTTTCACTTGCACATTATAAAATTCCTTGCAATTAAAAATGTCCGACATTTTAAATTATTCGCATACGGTTCTTAACCATTTTGGCAGGGTATGTATAGGTTGCAGTTAATTTTGCATAGATAGTGCATTAACATTATTATTATTCAGGGAAATAACATAGGAAAAAAAATAAAAATATTTTCAATAGAGTTTAAAAATTAAGATATATTTTCGAATTAACATGGTGTTCAGCAGACCCAGTTTAGTGCAGTTTTAAAATCCCTAGACACCTACCTAGCTTCTTATAACTACAGGCTGTCTCAATAAATATGGGAATTAATCAAGACGCTCCTTGAAAATCGTTATTATATTCTGCAGTGCTTAGAATCCGGAGACGTACCAAACCTACAAAATACCACACCAAACATACTAATTACCATACCAAACATACAAAATACCATACCAAACCTACTAAATACCATACCAAACATACTAATTACCATACCAAACATACTAAAAACCATACCAAACCTACTAAATACCATACCAAACCTACAAAATACCATACCAAACATACTAATTACCATACCAAACATACTAATAACCATACCAAACATACTAAATACCATACCAAACATACTAAATACCATACCAAACATACTAGATACCATACCAAATCTACTAAAAATGTACTTTTTGTTCACACAGTGACACAAATCTCAACTGTTTACTAATGAACCATTATTAAAACTTCAGTACATATCTCTGAATGCTTCAGCATAAAAATAAACGAAAAAAAGAAAAAAAAGGAAAAAATGTTTTCAGTAGATTTTAAAGAAATATTCATGACCAAAACTTGAATAAAATTTCGTCTACCACTGAATTAAAACTGTATTCGCGATATGACAATAATAATAAATTAATAACGAAAAGCCGTCATTTAATTTCCAAGTTAATTAGGACACCCTGTTTAGAAGGCTTTGATAACGATTTATACAAAGTACGAATTAGAAAACAATAACAATAATATTGTTCTTGTATCAGTATCCAATATTGTACAGATGGGACACCCTACACACCCTATACACGTCCACAGGGAAGGTTTACGGATGATATTGATGTCACTCAAATAAAACTATACGACAACAAATCAATAAATGTCATAAATGTTGTATGGGGAGGAAATACCTTGAAGTTGTGGGGAAACGTTATCAAAGTGTTCCAGAAAAATGACAGACCACTTTTTGAAATTTCCTGGAGTACGAGGTATCATCTATAAAGTGATACAATGTATATTCCTCCTCAAAAAAGCATAAACTTTTAGTGCGTCTTCTTGCTGCTCTTCTTGCTCTTTTTAGCTCGAATCACGAATAATTTATTATGAATTTTAATAAAATTGTATTCTTTGCATGAAAATTTCTCGTTTAGTGTTGACGTACTTAAATATAGATATACATATATAATTATTATGAGTTGAACCATATGTTTATTGTTTATTGACTGAAGAGGAGCAATCCAAAACAATTTGTATTAATAAATATGTTAACTGAGAATCTGCTCTGATTTATTATTTCATGCTTAAATAATTATATACACATATTTCTTAAACTTATTCTTAATTAAACAATTAACAATACACACACGTACTCTCCTTGAATGTACTCTATATACTAACAGTAAAAATACAGGGTGTCCCAAAAAACATGGGAATTCATTGACGAATTAGATGTCGTCTTTGTTATGAATTAGCATTGTAATACCTAATTTCAAAAACCACAATATTATTATGTCTGCTAGAGTTTATTTTATGAAAAGGGTAAAAGACTGTAAAGATGTGTTTATAATGTCTCCGCAAGATGAACAGTGAATGCGGACAAGTTTACTCTGTTTGAATACTGCAATTTTCTTGTTTTACTAAGTACAAGTGTGTGCATACAAAACATAAGCAAACAAAATGTGAGCATATGCAGACGAAACTCTTACAGATTACAGCTTTCTCAGTAGGTATCACTGTACTAAATCAAAGAATTATTCAAAAAGACGATATCGAATTTGTCACTGAATTCCCATGTTTATTGGGACACCCTGTATTTGAACCCTTATCAGTTCAATATCGAAGCCTTAACTTAACAATTTGTTAACACACAAAATGAATCGCTCTTTAAAAAACAAGAATGCTTTTAAAGATCAACTGCAAATTTATTAATTTTTATGGTTTAAATTGTATGAAAAACATGAACAAATAATATTTTCTATCGTGCATTGTGCAATGATGTTTCTAAATGTCGACTTATGTATTTCCTGAAAATGAAACCACAAAACCTTAATTAGATAGAAGTACAGCTCTCTTCAATAAACTGATCAACCATTAATGGTGAAGACAATTAACGAATACTATTATATATCTACCGTTATATCGTTAATTAACGAATACTATTATATATCTACCGTTATATCGTTAATTAACGAATACTATTATATATCTACCTTTATATCGTTTATTAACGAATACTATTACATATCTACTGTTATATCGTTAATTAACGAATACTATTATATATCTACTGTTATATCGTTAATTAACGAAAACTATTATATATCTACCGTTATATCGTTAATTAACGAATGCTATTATATATCTACTGTTATATTGTAGCAGGAAAATGATGTTTTGATCTTTCCTGCGACTGTAAATAGCATTTTGTTTGTCATTATTTTTACCCTTCGTTCGCACTCAACCAATGCTGAAAGTAAAACAATAAGAAAAGGTGTTGTCAAATTAGAACAAAATCCTGTATAAAAATAAGAACTAAAAAGTAATTCAATTTGCGCCATATACATACATCAGTGAAAATACAGGACTAAGGACTAATAATTGTTTTTATGAACTACTCATAATAAGTAATAAAGTAATAGCTTAAAGCTGTTTTTTAATATAAAAATATAGAAAAAGCGGGGTAAATATTTTCAATCAGAAGATGGACACGTAAATGTTGGATTCACAATATATTCAATAAAGGTTTATATGTTTTATAGAAATTTGATGCTCGAAGATTAATTAAAACGGTGTTGGGACATTTCATAGAAAGGACACTTTTTTAACATTTATATATTGTTCAATTTTTGCCCGGAACTAATATAATATTTCTAGTTAGCTGAGACAAAAACATTGCAAAGCAATATATTTGAGTGCATTTTATCAAAAGTATACGTATCTCAAGCTAACTGATCACATTTTCATTAAATATTTTTACTAACCCAAAACCTAAAATTATCTCTGTCAGTGAAATTACCTATATTTGATAATTCTTCTCTGACTATAAAATAACCTGTCTATGAAAAATCTGCTCCGTTTATTAAAAAGTCAAATCGATGAATTTATTTTTCTATGAAGTTCCATCACCATTCAAGAAATTTTTTTTTTAATAATAATAATCTATCATTTCCCTGTACGTAACAAATAGGGAAAACAAATATTTTCAGTATATGTATGGTTGAAAACTAAGAATAAGAATCAAGATAATAACATGAAGCCAAAATGCGGGGTGTGGAGACAGAATGGCGGGAGGCTTGGTGACGTCACTGAGGCTGGGAGACCGGTTTTGTGGGGCCCGGAGGGAATTCTGCAAATCCTGAGGCTCGGAGGTCATTTTTGCGGGGATCATGGCGCCTCTGCACCCCCTCCCTCGTCCAGACTTTGTGCACCGTCTCCTTCTTCTTTGCTTCAACTCTCAGGGCAGCCAACAATTCAGAATTCCTTCTAATGAGATTTGGATAGTTCCTCTCTGGTTGATTTTTTCATTGGACAGTCGGTAATCTTTTAGAATAGACCACTTGTGCTTGGCAGCATCCAGAGGGTTTAGAGCAGAATAGCTGAATCCTTGGCTCGAATGGGTCTTGATAGAAAACGTAGGATAATGCAAGGAAATTTATTTCAAAGATGTACGCATCTTTTGTACATGCAGTTTACTGTCTCTGGGCGGTAATGTTAACACAAGGCGGATGTCGAAGCCTGACAAGGGATCCATCTTTCACATAAATAATCAATGAAATATTCTGGTCATAGAAAGCTATTATGAGATTTATCAAATTTCAATGCTTTTAACCTCCTCGGATACTTAACGAACACTGAGGCATCTAGTTTTGTTTACAAATTCCGCCCAGAGAGAACTGGTTTCAATATGTACGCAGAGTATACGCAACTGCAATTAACTTTCCTTGCATTTCATTCTTGGGGTTATAAAGTGGTGGACCTGCGTCTTGAGTAGAAAGTAGTTTCGCAGATTTTTTAAAGGGTCAATTAGACAAAACAAAAATTCAAAAAATGTTATACATATTTGTCAAAAATTAAATTACCGATAAAAATGCTTTAATATATGCAAGATCTCGCTATTCACCCTTTAGTTTACTCACCCTGTACTTTTTGATTTTACAATCATAACTGTTTTCCTGAATACTCTTTGAACCAGCGATGGAAGGCTCAAAATATTTATCTTCCAGACCACAAATGACGTCACATAATCTGTTTCGAAGCATGAAAACTTTACAAGAAAAGTATTTACAGTACTTTTTAGAAACCAGAAATAAGAAAAAATTCCAAAAGTGGAATAAGTTTGCCTTTCTGCAAAGTTGATCTTGTGATGGCATTTCTTTGTCCAGAAGATGAGTTAGTGTATTGTCCAGAAGATGAGTTAGTGTATTGTCCAGATGATGAGTTAGTGTGTTGTCCAGATGATGAGTTAGTGTATTGTCCAGAAGATGAGATAGTGTATTGTCCAGAAGATGAGTTAGCGTATTGTCCAGAAGATGAGTTAGTGTGTTGTCCAGATGATGAGTTAGTGTGTTGTCCAGAAGATGAGTTAGTGTGTTGTCCAGATGATGAGTTAGTGTATTGTCCAGAAGATGAGTTAGTGTATTGTCCAGAAGATGAGTTAGTGTATTGTCCAGAAGATGAGTTAGTGTATTGTCCAGAAGATGAGTTAGTGTGTTGTCCAGAAGATGAGTTAGTGTATTGTCCAGAAGATGAGTTAGTGTGATGCACTATCTTTGGAATCATATGCCTTGCTTGCCTTTTTAAAATTTTATATGAAAAGGTTTTACTCAACTAAGTTTTCTTTCAAGAGTTCTCTAATTATTAATCTGAAAAACAACAAATTAATTTATTCAAATGTAATTTCAGTTTTATCAGATTATATAAAATTGATACAAATAAATAATAACACAAAGATATACTTACAATCAATTTATTAAAGAAGGGGTTTCATATTTTGAAAATATTATTTTCCCAGCTTTAAGTATAAACATTTATTTTAAAAAAATTATCAATATTCAAGAGTTAATTTTTCGTGAGTTTAAATCCAGAATTGCAGAGAGAAAAAATGCATTTTTGGAGTTTTTGTCAAACAGTATTCTCCAGTATTAGAGGGGTGTTCACTTTAATAAAAATAAAAACGTAAAATAATCAAAACCAGGAATATCTATTTCATACAGTGAAACCCTTAACAACGAATACATCGGAAGAATTTATCAAATGTCGTTTTGACAATTTTTCAATGAGTTTAATACTATATTACGTAAATTTCAGTATTTGCGAAAATAAATAAATAGCCATGAATATGCGGGAACAGTTTTATATGTTATTAGTACACATTTCGAAATGTGCGGGAACGGTTTTAAAGAGTTCCATATAATCCTTAAATTAAAAAACTAAATATCTGCAACATTCCATTATCAGAAAGTGAAGAATACGACATTTGATGAATTCTTTCGATGTATTCGTTATAAAGGGTTTCACTGTACTTGATCAGACAAAGCTTTTAAGGGTACCGTTGTAAATCTGACATGTCAAAATATAAGATATTTTTTAGTAATAAACTGTCCAGGATAAGGAATAAAAACCCCTTTAAAAACCTTTTTAAACCAGGAAAACAAATAATTTTCAGGGAGTAGCAAAGGATTTTTCAATAAAATATTTACATCTGATTATTAAGATATTACTAGCACTGAATCTATTTAAATTTTCTTATAATAATGTAAAGCTTGGCATCTGCCTAGAGTTAGGTCTTCTTTGAATCAGCAAGGCCTCAGGTCTAGGTATACTCTGAAGCATCAAGGTCTTAGGTATACTCTAAAGTATCTGGGTCTAGGTAAAATCTAAAGTATCTAGGTCTAGGTCTACTCTGAAGTATCTAGGTCTAGGTCTACTCTGAAGTATCTAGGTCTAGGTATACTCTGGAGTATCTAGGCCTAGGTATACTTTGAAGTACCTAGGCCTAGGTCTACTCTGAAGTATCTAGGCCTAGGTCTACTCTGAAGTATCTAGGTCTAGGTATACTCTGAAGTATCTAGGTCTAGGTCTACTCTTAAGTATCTAGGTCTAGGTCTACTCTGAAGTATCTAGGTCTAGGTATACACTGAGGTATCAAGGTCTAGGTCTACTCTGAAGTATCAAGGCTAAGGTTATGAACTCTGGTTCGAGCAGCTTGAGCAGCGTGGTGGGATAAACTTGGAGAAGGAGAGAGACAAGGAGTTGAACACCTTCAATACATTCTTCTTCATTAATGTAAATATCAAGAATCAATAACAGGGGTGTATATATATATATAATTTTAAAACTCTAAAACTCTAAAACTCTAGAACTTTATTGATTTCCTTCCCTAAATTCGAGAACAATAAAGACATAATTTTTTAAGATATTTACAGTACTGCATAATAATCCCATGTATATACTTACCTCTCTTCCCCCTCCCTAATTTTCTTTCACCCTTCCCCTCCATTTCCTTTCTTCCGCCGTTACCCTTCCCCTTTTCATTTCCTTTAATCTTCCCTTTTTCCTTACCCTTTTTCCTTACCCTTTTTCCTTACCCTTTTTCCTTCACCTTCCCTTTCCCTATTTCCTCCCCCTTTAAGAATTTTAAACACCCCTGATATAAAATGAAGAAGCTAGAATCAAGGATCAAGGATCAGAGATCAGGGGTTAAGAATCCAGAATCGGAGATCAAGCATCAGAAACCAAGGATCAAGGGTTAGGGTTTAAGAACCAAGATTCAAGAATCAGGGTTTAAAGATCTAGAATCATAAAGCAAGGCACAATATTGCATTAACTATGGAGAAGAAAGGATAAGGAATGAAAGAGAAAATAAAGAATCAATAATATTGATGATGAATAAAGGATAAAGAATATTGAGGAAGAATGAAGGATAAAGAATATTGTGGAAGAATGAAGGATAAAGAATATTGTGGAAGAATGAAGGATAAAGAATATTATGGAAGAATGAAGGATAAAGAATATTGTGGAAGATTGAAGGATAAAGCATATTATGGAAGAATGAAGGATAAAGAATATTAATGAAGAATGAAGGATAAAGAATATTGAGGAAGAATGAAGGATAAAGAATATTGTGGAAGAATGAAGGATAAAGAATATTGATGAAGAATGAAGGATAAAGAATATTGAGGAAGAATCTTCGATAAAGAATACTGTAGAAGAATGAAGGATAAAGAATATTGTGGAAGAATGAAGGATAAAGAATATTGAGGAAGAATGAAGGATAAAGAATATTGAGGAAGAATGAAGGATAAAGAATATTGAGGAAGAATGAAGGATAAAGAATATTGTGGAAGAATGAAGGATAAAGAATATTGTGGAAGAATGAAGGATAAAGAATATTGTGGAAGAATGAAGGATAAATATATTGCGGAAGAATGATTCCCTCGAGTTTGTTAATTCTACTGAATCCATCTGTTTGAGAAGTTCGGCAGGACTTGGTCCTCCATCCCTACTTATATCAATCAATCAACTCGATAGATCAATAAATCAATCAATCACTTTGATAAGCAAATGACGAGCGACTGTTTTTATTCAGTCTTTTTTTTGTGCTCATAAAATTAACCCCAATTCATTGTCCATCATTAATTCTCATTTGCAATAAAACATTAAATGCAAAAGATCAATTTAAAACCTTTAGAACATGACATTAAATGTCAGCATTAGTTACAACTAAACAAAGAAAACACACAGAAAAAAAATTAAATAAACTTGAAAAAAATCCAAAACTGAAAAAAATCAAAAAATGGATGGGGACACACCTAGTAAATTCCCCTTTAAATACTTTCCATTTCTCCAGTAATATACAGGGTGTCCAACCATACACGACAATAGCAAGACGATTTGTAAGTCGTCAAAGATCTTAGAATTCATTTGAGACATTCCGTCGTTAACCTCCTTTCACATGTATGACTCTTGAAACAAAAAAACAAAAATTCTCCAGTGCCTGAGATTTTCTTAATGTGGTCTGCCTTATTGTGTTGTCAATATTACCGGAGATATTGAAAATTGTTCAGATTTAAATTTTTACTAAATAAAACCAAGTCGAAATCTTAACAAATTTAATCATATCCCGGTAATATTGAGAGCACAAAAAAGGCATACCACATTTTGGAAATGTTACGGCTAGGGCTATTTTGTGACTATTAACTCAAGAATTTTACTTCTAAAATTTGGATTACGAATAGATGCCGTATTGTGTTTCAAAAATCAAAGACGGCGTACCCTTATGTTTCGTGGGAAACCATGTATTTGCTACTACTGCTTCGTAAATATTTAATTTTGCTGCCGATCCTGGATCCGTCTCGGAGAAAATAGACCCGGATCCAAAAACCTGATTCGAATCCAGCTCAAATTTATTTCTTTTTGTTTTGTCAAGTTTTTTACTAAAAACAAATTTCGAATATTTTCTTCTTTATTTCCGCTCTGCAGTAACTATATTTAATATTCAATGATTAGGACAGTAATTATATCCTTGGTTAACACTGAAAATGTATGTTTTGCAAGCAAAACGTTTTTTCTTGAATGATCCTAAACACTGATAAATAATACAATCCATCGATCAACCAAGAAATAAACCATACAATCAATCAACCAAACACTTGAAAGTTGATCAATATATTCCTTTGAACTGGTTCGTCTTTATGAAATAGTTCCAGGGCTGTTGTTAAATCCCACATCTGTATACCACCGTTTGCATGGCCGGTGAAAATAAACCTAAAATTAAAAACTTTTTATTGCAGAATAAGATGTTTCCCCGTAAATGGTAAGATAACAACATTTTAACAGTTGAAGCATTTTCGGTAAAATCTGAGAAAATGTCGCCAGGACACCCCCCCCCCCTCTCTTACGAAACAGAACCTAATCTAATTTACCTCCGGGGCCTAGAACCAATCCTTGATGAACCCTCACACTCGTGAACACAAAAGGAAGTTATGTTGGATCCATCCACAGATTTTATCTCACAAACACGGGATCCTCTGAATATTTCATTATCCATGACAATTTTCATTACTTTCAAATACTTTTAACTCTAATTTTCCCATTAAATTATTTAATTTTTCAATTAAGCGAAAACCTCGACAAACTTTCCGTTCCCCGCGCACATTCCTAATATACTGCGAGAAAAACATTAATTCCTATAAAATTACGCTAAAATAAGTAAAATTCAAAGAAGGAGCATTTTCTGAAATTTACCACCCTTTTTCATTCTAGAAAGTCCAGTTCTAAATCACAATTTATTGGGAGTGGAACTGAATGGATTATGTCACGTAAACCTTGATCAATAACATGATCTAACCTGCTTGCTAGTCGAACTAGAACACTTTCTGTGTCTGGCAACAATTTCTGTACAAAAACCTAAACATTCATTTAATTATTTATGTACACTGTACAGGTTGTACCAGTCAGTACAACCTGTACATTCCGTAGAAGTCAGGGCTGAGACCTCATCAAAAATAGCCACATGACAAGGAGAGAAACGTCTTAAAATAGGGTTGAGTATGCTTCTATTTTTTTTATATCGTTCCGTTCCTCGTTCTAGTTTCCAATGTACTTGCACCCTTGCTCTCTGTAAGTTAAAGGTCTATTTGTTTAAATGATCTGGACTTGAAAAGTTGGATTGAAGTAACATGTATCACACTCCGCTATTTCAACTCAAAGGGTAAAATCATATTCTATTTTAGACCAAAATTTTGAATAAGAATAAGTTCCAGGTTTTAAACGTTAACGATTCCAGATAGTATTTCCATTCAATTACCGTTCGTTCTACGTTCGTTAATTTATAGATCGTTCCAATATTTCAAAAACGTATTCTGTGCAATGGTTCTTTTTTTCGGAACGATGGCATCGTTTTTGATAATTCCGTTCATTCCCGCGAAAGACTAATCGTTCCACAGGAACGCCGCCCAGCACCACGTACAAAAGATCGTCTTTGGTCTTTTGTAGGTTAGCTTCTTTTTCAGAAAAAGTTTGAGTAAACCCTATTCAATCATACAGATAAAGTAAAGTTAAGCAATCCTTGAACGAAATAAATGGTCGGCTGGAACTTGTGCAGTACAGAATACACTATACAGCGCTCACAATTTGAAAATTTGAATAATAAATAGTTATCTACTGACAATTGTATAACAAAGTTTACAGACTTGAACGCTTTTAATAATGAAGCGTACAAAAGCTCGGGCAAGTCCTGCAACCTTTTTGTTCTCATGCCTGCAAGCAAAGATGACGACCTCCAAACCGTCTCTTAACCGTCATGTTTATTGTGACACCCTGTATAATGTATAGTGTAGAATCAAGGTTAAATATCTTCAAAATTGTATAATCTGAAACCCATGGCCTATCCGGTGGATTGGAAGAGCAGTGTCTCTTACTTGTTCATCATCTTGGTCACCGAAAGGTCCGATATCATTTCCATGATTAGACTTTGGTATTTCCTCCTCCAGTGAGATTATCTTAAAACTAGAGAGGGACGTAGACCCAGGCTGAGTTGAAATCATTCCACGGAATCTAGAAATAATCTTTTTAATGAAAAATCATATTTCCCAACTTATATTTATCTACATATTTGTCTGTCTGTGAAAACCGCAAAAATTTTACAGATAGGACTAAAAATTTACTGAAAGGACTAAAATTTTACAGATAGGGCTAAAATTTAACAGATAGGGCTAAGATTTTACAGATAGGGCTAAAATTTACAGATAGGGTAAAAATTTCACAGATAGGGCTAAAATTTTACAGATAGGGCTAAAATTTTACAGATAGGGCTAAAATTTTACAGATAGGGCTAAAATTTTATCAATAAGGCTAAAAATTTACAGAAAGGGCTAAAATTTTACCGATAGGGCTAAAAATTTACAGATAGGGCTAAAATTTTACCGATAGGGCTAAAAATTTACAGATAGGGCTAAAATTTTACAGATAGTTCTAAAAATTTACAGAAAGGGCTAAAAATTTATAAAAAGGGCTTAAATTTAACAGATAGGGCTAAAATTTTGCAGACAGGGCTAAAATTTTACAGATAGGGCTAAAAATTTACAGCAAGGGCTAAAATTTTACAGATAGGGCTAAAATTTTACAGATAGGGCTAAAAATTTACAGATAGGGCTAAAAATTTACAGCAAGGGCTAAAATTTTACAGATAGGGCTAAAATTTTACAGATAGGGCTAAAATTTTGTATGGCTACTCACATGACTAAAGGGGAGGTTTATGGCTCAAAGTAATTGAAAAATTAAGCCTTGAGAAAATGTCAACATTTACGATTTTTGAAAATTTACCGATTTAAACCAAAAAATCCCTGTGTGGAGCACAATGAAAAAATGGCGGCCTGAAAGGCAACGTTTTAATGCCAAAGTTGTATGAACATATTTATCCCTGGCTAAACTAATGAATAGCATTACAAATTGCGTACTGTATTTGCAGTTGCATAAACGGATTTAAAAAATTTAAACAGCAATTGGCCAACTCATCCTAAGTTTTTTTTATCAACCTTCTAGAATGCAAATTAAAAACTATTAAAATCAACAAAGCATTATTCACTGTGACATTTGGGAGATCAGTGCTTGATGCCTTCATTTATGATTAGTACAAGGTACCCAAGGAAAATTAAATCCGTAGTTCTTCACAAGATCCATTCACAATAAAAAAGTTCTGACCTAATATTGGTTAAAAAATATAGAAAAAAGTCTGAAAAAAACCCGTGTTTACCTCGTTACGTCCCAGGTTCTCACGTGATTAAACTCAGCGCACACGGAAACTAGGTATTTTTCTGACAGGGTGACATTCACAACAGGATATCTAAATACAACGGAATATTATATTTATTAATAAGAGTAGTTATAGTTCCAATTCATTAAAACAGAGAGTATTCTTTTAAAATAAATTGTTAAATCTTGTCTTTTGGTCACAATATGCAATCATTAATCATCAAGCTACGAAATATATTTAACCTGTGAACAGTGAAGGTTTGAAAGAGCTGAGGACCATGTCCTACAGTTTCAGGGTGCTGAACTATCACACGAACTCTTTACCAGACCGGCCATCTTGGTTTTGTTCAAGAAAAGTAAGGTTAAAATCATCATTTTTTTTTTTTAGCAATGAGATATCAGTCAAAAATTAGTTCAAAGGAACTGGAAGCGTAATTGCAAGTGACCGTACTTTTAAAGATGGCAACGTTCGATTCACAACGTTTTCATTGTTACGCAGTCCCTTTATATCTAAGGAAAATTTAGTAAATACAAGCATTTTGTGTTAAATCAAAATAATCAACAATTATACACTTTTTTCTCTTTAAGTATTATAAGACGGGTTCCGCTATGCATTATTTATGTTTGATTATTTAGAAATTTTTTCTTGTTTTTTTTTGTTGAATTGAATTGAATGGACTCTGTTCCTGCCACTGCTGGTCCCGTAGGCAATCTCGATCCAGTTCCCACACAGACTCGTCTTAGGAGTCAAATACACGGATATAGCTGTCACACTATCTCCGCCAGGATCTCTAGCATTATCATCATTATCATCATTATCATCATTATCCTCATCATTATCATCATTGTCATCATTATCATTATCCTGATTATCCTGATAATCCTCATTATCCTCATTATTCCCATTATCATCATTATCATCATTATCATCATTATCATCATTATCATCATTATCATCATAATCCTCACTATCATGACTATCATGACTATCATGACTATCATGACTAGACTATCATGACAATCATGACTATCATGACTATCATGACTATCATGACTATCATGACCATCATGACTATCATGACTATCATCATTATCATCATTTTCTCCTGTTCTACCTGTAAAGCTCTGTGACTAGAAGATCGTTATCCTTCATCCTGAGCGGGAATTTCTGCATGTCTATATAGTTGATCGACCCGTTGGAGGAACCCAGGAGGAGGAAAGAGCCAGCAGTGTCATGGGAGGTGATCGGGGACAACTCCTTTATACAATCCCTTTATAATAACCGCCATAAAGCTGGGCTCGAATAGAAGGGGGGGGGGGAGATTTGTTCCTTTAACCCTTTTCAAATAACGATCATTTACATTAAACGTAAGTTAGCTTGGGAGTATATGGGGGGGGGGGCAATTCGACTCTTTTATCCTATTTCAATGTAAGAGGGCTAACTCTGGGGGTTGGGAGTTTTATTAGAGACAAATCTTTTATACAGAGATAGTTTAGTTCAAGGAAAAAACATTAATATTAAGCGTGAAAATTACTATTATATCAAATATTAAAAGGTTATTTACCAACTTTTAGGGAAAATACATGTATTTTTGGGTATAAAGTGCCTAAAAAGGGTGGAAAAACTAACTAAAAAATAGTTGATGAGACCCATTTTCATTTTTAATCCCCAGAACATTGACAATGACAATTATTCATTATTCTTGATTAAAAATACCTAGAGACTGTCACTTCAGAATTTATGAATTGTGACAATTTTGAAAATAAGATTAAATGATAATAAAAGGAATATTCCTGGGATTGCCAGTGTTGAGCTAAGGAATTCCAAACTCCTATTCTTCCTTAAAAATCAATTAATCATTAAATGGACGAGACCCAATCAATGTCGATTAATCAATAGATGATTTTATCAATTAATTAGTTAATAAATAATGATAAAATTATCAATTAATTGCTGATTCTTTAAATTATTTAATCTTCGACCTTTACAGCCTGTTAAGTGTATAGTGTACAGTGAACACTGTAAAGTGTACATATGTACTCTATGACCTTCACAGTCTGTTAAGTGTAGAGTGTAAAGTGAACACTGTAAAGTGTACATATGTACTCTATGACCTTTACAGTCTGTTAAGTGTAGAGTGTACAGTAAACACTGTAAAGTGTACATATGTACTCTATGATCTTTACAGTCTGTTAAGTGTAGAGTATACAGTGAACACTGTAAAATGTAACATATGTACTCTATGACCTTCACAGTCTGTTAAGTGTAGAGTGTACAGTGAACACTGTAAAGTGTACATATGTACTCTATGACCTTTTCAGTCTGTTAAGTCTGTTAAATGTAGAGTGTACAGTGAACACTGTAAAGTGTACATATGTGCTCTATGACCTTTACTACCTGTATGGGAAAGTGCCACCAGCTGAGCCCCAATACAGAATAAATGATCTACAGTAACCTAGGAAGAGAATACGAATAAATGATGTGATAATTGATGTCTAATAAGTGATTATTATTGCATCATATTTGTGAGGTTCCATGGGCACATACCCAAGAAATTATAGCAAAAAATAATTCGAGTGAAATCCGACTATTTCAAGTTGGAACAATTAACATTATGAAAGGTTCAAATAAGTTTTATGCTCTTGTTCTGACTATCACTGTTTTTTAATTTTTTTTTTCGCGTTAAAATGATAAAAAACCAGTGAAAATTGGTTCTTAAATTGAAAGTAATGCATGTGGTGTGACTGTTTCCTTAGTTTAGTTTCTTTGTTTACCATTAATTCTAATGTATTTGCTTCTTTTTTTCAAGATGATTCTACATTTAGATACAGCATGTTTAATGAGTTTGTTTTTAGATGAGGAGAAGGTATAGTAGTGGGTTGTCTTAATCTACTGAACAAAATCGTTAAATCATTTACACAGAAGAAATCATTTCATGGATCCTAAACCTTCCAAAAAGATGAGATTAAAGAAGATTATCTAGTAATAAGTATAACAATTTCCATTCTTTACTGCTCAGAGCGTGTAAGAATATACATTCTTTCACGCTCTGGCCATGTAATAATTTCCATTCTTACACGGTCTGAGCATTAAAGAATGAAAATTCTGCACCTACAGTGTAAGAATAAGCATTCTTAAACGCTAGGAAGGGAACAATATTAAAATTGTTCCTCCTGAACCGTGTAATAATGGGAATTCTTACACGATAGGTTTACTACTATGGAACCGAACAGATATGATATAATGAAAATTCTGCACCTACAGTGTAAGAATAAGTATACTTAAACGCAAGGAAGCGAACAATATTAAATTGTTCCTCCTGAACCATGTAATAATGGGAAATCTTAAATGAAAGGTTTGCTACTTTGGAACCGAACAGATTTGATATTATACTTTTTCTCTATCTCAAGTTAGCCAATGATAATCCTAGTTTAAAAAGCATGAATTACAAATAAAAAGTATGTGTATTCCCCTAGCCAACTTCTTAATCCTATTGTTGTTTAAAAAATGACCTAACTAGGACAAAAATCTACAAATCAACAAATCTACATACCTAGAGATCAATTTTTATTTAAGTTAAAATAAAAATCGATCGTGAAAGGACCCCGCCCCCTCTCACACACCAGGGATTCCAAGACCGCTACGGATCTACTAGGCCAATACCAGTATCATGAATATAAACCTAACCTAACCCTGTGTATATAAACCTAACCTAACTTTGTGTAAACCTAACCTAACCCTGTGTATATAAACCTAACCTTAAACCTAACCTAACTTTGAGTAAACCTAACCTAACTTTGTGTAAACCTAACCTAACCCTGTGTGTATAAACCTAACCTAACTTTGTGTAAACCTAAACTAACCCTGTGTATATAAACCTGACTTAACAATGTGTATATAAACCATACCTATCCCTGTGTATATAAACCTACCTGGAGATTGAATATCCCTATATCCGTCCTGGTTCCCTCCTCTCCGAACCCCATGAGACGGATTGAACTCCCAGATGCTACAGCAATCATCACAGTCACTTGGTCTAACAACCCAGTTATATTATTTGTGAAGTAGAAAGCCTGTATAAGTGTGTGTGTGAATATTAGTTACAAATTAATCAGTTAATCACTAAAGTTCTGAAAGGAAATCCAATATGGAACCCCTAGACCATCAAACCGTAACAAAATGATACATTTGACCCTTCACAGCATGTTTTGGCCTGGCTTATCCGGTATCCCTCCACTTCACCCTTTATACACCGCAGGTCGTCTTCTGTCGATTTATTGGACGATTTTTCAAAATCCACGTGCAATGCAGAATACTTAAGCTGGTTATAAATATCAATATAAAATATAAAAACCAAAAATTGAGAGAATAGATCGTTTTAAATTAATATGTTTAAACCGATTATAAATATAATGGGTTTCCTAAGCCGACGGCAGGAAGAATAGATCCCATCTTGGAGTTGATGGCAACCTTAAACATTTCAACATTTCAAAGTAGTAATAGCCGTAAGTCTGTGAGTTTGTTTGTCCGATCAGAACTCACGAACCCTTGAACCGATTTGCCTCAAATTTTGATAGGGAAGCTAGGAAAATCTAAATAAATGTTTTTAGCTTGGTTTAAAAGTTATTAATAGAGTGAGTTAATATTTGTATATAAAGTTTAGTTTACAGGCAACTGTCAACGCTGGGTTCCCAAGCGAGTTTGATACAATAATAAATGAAAAAAACCTGTCCTATCTCCAATTCTAGGTAAGGTGAGGAAAATGCTAACCTGTCCTATCTCCAATTCTAGGTAGGGTGAGGTAAATGCTAACCTGTCCTATCTCCAATTCTAGGTAGGGTGAGGTAAATGCTAACCTGTCCTATCTCCAATTCTAGGTAGGGTGAGGTAAATGCTAACCTGTCCTATCTCCAATTCTAGGTAGGGTGAGGTAAATGCTAACCTGTCCTATCTCCAATTCTAGGTAGGGTGAGGTAAATGCTAACCTGTCCTATCTCCAATTCTAGGTAGGGTGAGGTAAATGCTAACCTGTCCTATCTCCAATTCTAGGTAGGGTGAGGTAAATGCTAACCTGTCCTATCTCCAATTCTAGGTAGGGTGAGGTAAATGCTAACCTGTCCTATCTCCAATTCTAGGTAGGGTGAGGTAAATGCTAACCTGTCCTATCTCCAATTCTAGGTAGGGTGAGGTAAATGCTAACCTGTCCTATCTCCAATTCTAGGTAGGGTGAGGTAAATGCTAACCTGTCCTATCTCCAATTCTAGGTAGGGTGAGGTAAATGCTAACCTGTCCTATCTCCAATTCTAGGTAGGGTGAGGTAAATGCTAACCTGTCCTATCTCCAATTCTAGGTAGGGTGAGGTAAATGCTAACCTGTCCTATCTCCAATTCTAGGTAGGGTGAGGTAAATGCTAACCTGTCCTATCTCCAATTCTAGGTAGGGTGAGGTAAATGCTAACCTGTCCTATCTCCAATTCTAGGTAGGGTGAGGTAAATGCTAACCTGTCCTATCTCCAATTCTAGGTAGGGTGAGGTAAATGCTAACCTGTCCTATCTCCAATTCTAGGTAGGGTGAGGTAAATGCTAACCTGTCCTATCTCCAATTCTAGGTAGGGTGAGGTAAATGCTAACCTGTCCTATCTCCANGAATATTTTCTTTCAAAGTTCAATTTAATGGCAACAAAAAGTTATTAATTACAGTTCTCAAGAACTAGTTTATCCCTGTAGCCTGGAAACTGAGCCGGTGGGTCTGTCTAGTTTGACCGGAGGGGTAGGTTCCGGGGCAGGCATACTAGGGGCAGGTAGATACGCGTAGAACAGGACATCACCACAACCTTGAACAGTTCTCAACATAGTTTATGTTTTACTCTTTAGAAGGGGCATAAATGCATTAACCCCCCCCCCACATTTGACTTGCTAAGCTCAGGAGAAGAAAATAAGTTTTTCCCTCTTTTCCATAATTTTTATAAAAATCGTTTAATTTTCTTTAAAACCTTACAATTTACACACTTTACAACACTAAAAATACAAGTGAAAGAGCCAGTTTTTAATTAACCTTCCTCTATAGAGGGACATTACTGATTCACAACGATACCCTTTAAACCTTTAACTGATTATTAGTATTCTCATTTTTCTAGCTAATAAATAGGTAAATAGGTGCCAGGAAACTTAGGTGTACAGTGTACAATGTGCAATGTACAATGTACAATGTACATTTTACATTGTACATTGTACAATGCATACATTAATAATAATTAATACTCCTAGAAACTGACGTCAAACGGTTCCAGAAGACATTCAATTGTGATGCTGGAAAAAATAAGAATATCTCTTACATCTTTAATAAGAAACAGGTTTTAACTTAAAAGAGTAGCGATGTGAATCAGACATGCCCCTCCCCAAATGGAGGGTACTGGAAAGCTGGAAAGTCCCTTAAACAATACTTTCTATGAACCTGAAGTGTCCAGATCTGAGCAAAGAGTCAGCTTTCGTATCAACGGTGAAATACCGTAATATTCAGCCTAGTGTTGAGATCTCCTTTAAACAAATTGAAATGAACTGCGAGTGAAGAAAGTAAATAGAAAAAAAGCTAAATGAGCAATTTTTTTATTAAAATTTCCATCGAGAGTACATTTTTTCAAGAAAAACAAACTTTTAAAAATATTTGGAATAATAAAAATGAGTTATTTTCCCTCATTCGGGGGAAAAAGGTCAATTTTTAGAAAGGGAAATATTTAAAGATATTTTTCCAAAATTTTATTAAAAGTGCATTAAAGGGATTGTTCCTCATGTTTAATCTGGGATATAGAGTTGGTCGATAATCCTTCAACATTTACACATCTTGTCCGCAAATAGTTCAAAATACATCTACAATTAAAGATAATAAAATAAAAAAGACGTTAAAAATATTATATTGAAAAATTAAATTAAATTAACCCCTGCCTCTTCTATCTATAGATTATGTATCTAAAAATGATGCTTCAAATACTTTTTTTCATTGAAACTCATTCTTTATGTTAATTATCTTTCTAATGATAATAATAATAGCCCCTAAATATCTACCTAATGATAATAATAATATCCCCCTAATTATCTACCTAATGATTATAATAATATACCCTAATTATCTACCTAATGATAATGATAAAAGCTCCTAATTATCTACCTAATAATAATGATAAAAGCCCCTAATTATCTACCTAATAATAATGATAAAAGCCCATATTATCTACTTAATAATAATGATAAAAGCCCCTAATTATCTACCTAATAATAATAATAAAAGACACTAATTATCTACCTAATGATAATGATAAAAGCCCTTAATTATCTCCCAAATGATAATTATAAAAGCCCCTAATTATCCACCTAAAAAGTTCTGGATCTCTATCTATAAATATTGCTCCCAACTCATCCTTTTGCGTATTTATTCGACCAGAGAGCATAGAAGTGAAGAATGTGTCCTAAAAAAAGGTATAAAAAATTTAAAAAAGGAAAACTTGACTTTATCACAAAAAAAATCGAAAATGCGTTATCTACAGGGTTACCAATAAATGACGAGACTGTAAAGACGACCTGAAACTCTTAAAATTTGAAAATTCCAAGATTTAATTAAGTCCTCTGCCTTGAATGTAATATTTGTGGGTAACCCTGTACATTAAATTACAACATGAAAGTAAATAAATGTGTTAAGAAATGTTATGTGGTATTAAATTAGGCTTGATAATAATAATTATGATAATTAATGATTATGATGACGATATTAATAATAATATTACCGGAATGGTCGTCAGGGTTTGTCTTGATGTAGAAAATCTAGTTCCTCCAACATTTAAATTTATAATTTCCCCTCCTCCCCCACCACCGCCCACCGACATTTTCTAGATCTGAAACAATGCGTTTATCAACAAATCAATCAATCAATGAATTCTAATCAATGTTTGATCCCTAGATATTGGAAAACTGAGCAACTTTGTATATTCAAGGAGCAGTGTTTTCCAGTAACAAGAAATGTCGTTGAGCGTCAAATGATTTTCTATGAAGTTGGCGCCATTTTCACTAATTTCCCGCATTATTCCATCATGATGGATTGCGAAATTTATGATGGACTGGATCATCTGTTGATCAGCTGTGCTGGGAACAGGAATATAATGGAACCAGGGAACAAGGGATGGATAAAAGAACTCCAACCATTCATCTCCGACATGAAAAACTAAAAAAAGATTTAAAATAACAAAACAGAAATTTTCCTCAAGTAAAAAAGTGAATTTACCTAGACTTCGGCAGAGAAAAAGATGCTTAAATCTAAAGCTAGCAGCTACCCCTCGGTAATTGAACAAATACTTAAACCTGAAAATATACATTTATAATTTTAAAAACATTTTAAATAAATTATTTCTCTTGGTAGCAAACTTAAAAATCCCAAAATACAAAGGTGAACATTTTTTTTTATTGACTTGCATTGAAAGGAACTCGCGAAAAAAAAATCCGCAAATGCAATAATTCATTCTAATGCGTTGATAACCTGAGCAAAAAAATAGGATTTATTTGTAAAAATAATAGCAATGAAACAATTAAGCTTTTTAGATGAAGTGATTGATTGATTGCTTGCTTGCTTGCTTGATTGTTTGATTGACTGATTGTTTGTTTGACTGATTGATTGTTTGCTTGATTTATTAATCGGTTGTTTGCTTGATTGATTGATTGGTTGTTTGCTTCATTGATTGCTTTTTGCTAGATTTATTGATTGTTTTCTTGATTATTCGTTTTTTATTTGATTAGTTGCTTGATTATTTGATTAGTTGCTTGATTATTTGATTAGTTGCTTGATTATTTGATTAGTTGCTTGATTATTTGATTGCATCGCTTTGAAATAACCTGCAATGCTCCTCCAGCTTCACCTCTTCAGCAGGCTCTTCTCCTTAAAGTAAAAAATAAAAAAATTTGAAAAATTAAGATTGGTGCATGACTATTGTCTATTGCATTCTGCACAGTGGACGCTACAACGTTTTTAGATTTTTTTGTTTTTGAAAATACAGGAAAAAAAAAAATATCAAAATTAAACAAAATTAAAACATAATTTGAAAAACCTTATTTTACCCCTTAACTTATATTTACACTTACACTCAAGTAAAAAAAAAAAACTTACCTTGAAAAGATTAATTTTTTAAAATTTCAAAATTGAATTCTCTACCTAGTGTGTCTTTGCTGGATTTCCAGGCTTGATTTTTTGTATACTTGGCATCAACAAGCTTTCCATTTTTCCTCAAGAATAAAAGTATTTAAAAACAAAAAAAAAGCGCTCAAAGAGATTATGAACATAATTCTAAGTGACCCCATTTAAAAATGAGCAATAATTATTTAAAAAAAGGCAAAACAAGGATATTCTCAACATTTTCAATGGGTACCGATATTAAACGGACATGCATCACTTTAACTGGAGTGAAATTAAACCCAATATACCTTTAACTTGTAGTAAATTATAATTAATTAGCTTGTTTGATCAGTGTTCTCACTTTAAATCTATATGTTTTGTTTAATGACGAAAACCAATCTAAAGCTCAAATTATCCAGAACTACCCTATAAACAGTCCATGTAATAATGTATTTAACTTGCAAATTTCAATTCACAGATAAAAAATTAAACAATATTCTTATGTATATGCTGATTTATCTTAACATTTCAAGATTAACTGATTGGTTGATTGTAAAAATATCAGATGATTGACTGATTGGTGGATAGAAAAAATGTCAGATGATTGACTGATATTGGTTGATTGTAAAAATGTCAGATGATGACTGATAGGAAAATTGTAAAAACTCACCTTGAGATCAAAACTAAAGGGTCCCTTTCCGCACTAGTTCTAGAACCACGAAAAAAAACCTTTTAAAAAAATCCTGTTATTTGTTTATCACTTCTTCAATACTCCCCCTTTCACTCATCCTTTCTACTCCCCAAGGTTAAAATAAAAAGGAAAGTTATTTCAGATGTATACGCATCTTTTGTACTGCAGTTTACTGTCTCTGGGCGGAAATGTAAACACAAGACAGCTGTCGAAGCTTCACATGGGATCCATCTTTCACATAAAAAAATCGATGAAATATTCTGGTCATAGGAAACTATTATGTGAATTATCAAACTCATCAAAATTCAATGCTTTTAACCTCATCGGATACTACACGAACACTGATGTTTACAAATTCCACCCAGAGAGAACTGGTTTCAATTTGTACGCAGAGTATACGCAACTGCAATTAACTTTCCTTGCATTACACCCTTGCTGCTCCCTTCGTTTGGTCTACTTCACTCCCACCTCTGCTTCTCTTCCCATTTCTACTCTCCTCACTCTTCTCTGCTTCCTCCCATCCCATTGTCAACTTTTCCCATTTTTCTATTCCCCCCCTTCCATCCCCTCCGTTTTCACTTCCCAACCTTTCCTTGCAGGATACCTTAGATTCTTTCCTAGACCATGGATTGTCTGCAGCTGCTGAGCTCAGCGTCTTTCTATATTCATCCCACCGACCCAAACCATTCGGGTAAATTCCTGATAAATAGCTTAGGATAAATTCCTAATTAATAATTTAGGGTAAATTCCTGATTAACAATTTAGGATAAATTCCTGATTCATAATTTAGGGTAAATTCCTGATAAACAGCATAGGGTAAATTCCTAAATTAATAATTTAGGGAAAATTCCTGATTAATAATTTAGGATAAATTCCTGATCAATAATTTAGGGAAAATTCCTGATTAATAATTTAGGGTAAATTCCTGATTAATAATTTAGGGTAAATTCCTGATTAATAATTTAGGGTAAATTCCTGATAAACAGCATAGGGTAAGTTCATGATTAATAATTTAGGGCAAATTCCTGATTAATGATTTAGGGTAAATTCCTGATAAACAGCTTAGGTTAAATTCCTGATTAATTATTTAGGATAAATTCCTGATTAATAATTAAGGGTAAATTCCTGATTATTAATTTAGGGTAAATTCCTGATTAATAATTTAGGGTAAATTCCTGATTAATAATTTAGGATAAATTCCTGATTAACAATCTAGGGTAAATTCCTGATTAATAATTTAGGGTAAATTCCTGATTAATAATTTTGGATAAATTCCTGATTAATAATTTAGGGTAAATTCCTGATTAATAATTTAAGATAAATTCCTGATTAATAATTTAAGGTAAATTCCTGATTAATAATTTGGGGTAAATTCCTGATTAATAATTTAGGATAAATTCCTGATTAACAATCTAGGGTAAATTCCTGATTAATAATTTAGGGTAAATTTCTACATAACAACTTAGGGTAAATTCTTAAATAAAAAAAACGAAAATTGTTTCGTTTTTTAAAAAAAACAAGCAAAATTTTTACGCAAAAGCTATGAATACAATTTTCATACCCCCTCCCCCCCCCCACCCTTACAAAAGAATGAAAGTAAAAACTTAATAAAAACACTCCTACAGTAGTTTCTTCCCCAAAATATGTTAAGACATTTTTGACATTTTTAATGCTTTATTTGTGATCCTAAGGGAAAATTAATATTTTGTCCGGGGAAAAGTAGAAATAAAAAATTGTAAAAAAGTAATGTTTTCAAGCATTTTTCTGTAAAAGCTTTAAATATCGTGGGAAAGTATGTATACTGCATAGTGCATATACCCATGGGAAAGTATTATACTGCATAGTGCATATACCCGTGGGAAAGTATGTACACTGCATAGTGCATATACCCGTGGGAAAGTATGTATACTGCATAGTGCATATACCCGTGGGAAAGTATGTATACTGCATAGTGCATATACCCGTGGGAAAGTATGTATACTGCTAGTGCATATACCCGTGGGAAAGTATGTGTACTGCTAGTGCATATACCCGTGGGAAAGTATGTGTACTGCATAGTGCATATACCCGTGGGAAAGTATGTATACTGCATAGTGCATATACCCTAGGGAAAGTATGTACACTGCATAGTGCATATACCCGTGGGAAAGTATGTACACTGCATAGTGCATATACCCGTGGGAAAGTATGTATACTGCATAGTGCATATACCCGTGGGAAAGTATGTGTACTGCTAGTGCATATACCCGTGGGAAAGTATGTATACTGCTAGTGCATATACCCGTGGGAAAGTATGTATACTGCATAGTGCATATACCCGTGGGAAAGTATGTATACTGCATAGTGCATATACCCGTGGGAAAGTATGTGTACTGCATAGTGCATATACCCGTGGGAAAGTATGTATACTGCATAGTGCATATACCCGTGGGAAAGTATGTGTATAGTGCATATACCCGTGGGAAAGTATGTATACTGCATAGTGCATATACCCGTGGGAAAATCTCTGTAAAGTAATGTGATAGTGCAACTTTATAATAACGGAAACCAATCATTATTTTTAAAAAAATGATTCTAAAAATATTTGCTAAAACTAACCCAAGGCCGGTCCTCCCTCCCAGAAAGTCCAGGCTGGAAACATTACATCCCAGTAGTCTTTAGTTTTGCTGAAACTAAACACAGGAACGGCCGAGCCAAAATGTCTCCCGGCCATCGGCCAGTCCCGGGTGTTCAAGTAGAACTCAGTATTCGGCAGGTCCTGGAAATAAATCGGTTGGAAAATGTGAATTAAAGGATCTAAAAAACGTAGTTTCAAATTACCAAACATATATAAAGTGACATGTCCGATTCACAACAGTGTCATAAAAAGCTTTATCTGATCAAGAATGAATTAAATATCCATATTTATATTTTTAATTATTGTTTCTATACCAAAGTGACTTTCCGATACTACTGCAGGAAATTAATAGGAATTATCAGAATTAAATACTCTTCAAGCTACAAAAATGACGTTATCTTTACATATAAAGTTGTAATCAATGTCTGTTTGTATGTTTGTCCGATCATACCTCAGGAACCCTGGACCGATTTGCCTCAAATTTTGATTTGGGAACTCGGGAAAACCACGGGAATGTTCTTAGCTTGGTTTTAAGGGGGTCGACTTTAATAGCGCAAAATTTAGTTTCCCGGTAATATCGTTTAAGTGCGGGTAAACGGGGGGAGTAACTTTTAGTAACCTGGGCAGTGCTGGGTTCATGAGCTCGTCTTCCAGATTATTAAGTATTTACCAGATAAAGGTTTTAAGGGTATCATTGTGAATCAGACATACATATCTTTAAATGGACGGTCACTTGAAATAACTGCACTCTGCACTCTGCACTCTGCACTCTGCAATCTACACTCTACACTCTACACTCTACACTCTACACTCTACACTCTACACTCTACACTCTACACTCTACACTCTACACTCTACACTCTACCGTCATTTAAATTTATAAGAAGTTTACGCTCACACCCATATAACTAGTCAATATAATTTAAAGTAAGAGATGTTTTTTTCGCTTTCTTCAATCGTTTTGTTTTGAAATTAATCATTTTATCAATTAATATTTTATCTATTTTAATATCTGTATTTATTATGGGACAAACTCCTGACAATGACAATGATTTTGGTGAATTATATTGAGAAAATTGTAATGAGAGAGTAGGGTTGATATTTGTTAACAAACGATCTAAAATCTAAATATTTACCTTTACAAGTTCTAATAAAAAATGTTCAATTCCGCTGCACCTACAACAATAGAAATCTCAATCAAAAAATTAATCTTTCGCAATATTTTTGCTCCGTGGGGCGTGGATCCTGCTCCGCAAAAATATCCTTATCAAAGGAGAAAAAAAGATAAAAAATGTTATTACGTACACATTTTTTTTGTAGTTTCTGCTCTATGTTTGTTTCATGAAGGGAACAGCTAGGGATGAATACGGTATAATGTCTAAAAAATACCTTCTTCCCGCCATCAGAATATTAGAAAATTTCTAAGAGTTTTTTCTCACTGATTTGGGAAACTCAATGATCTGTCTAGGGTAATAAGGAATAAAAAAGTTCTAAATATTCGTCAGCTAATGCCGATTTTCATTTTTCCGAAAAATCTTAGAAAATCATTATATGCATCCCTGGAAATATGTATCCATGGAAATATGTATCCTTGGAAAATATGTATCCCTAGCAAATATGTATCCCTAGAAAAATGTATCCCTAGAAAAATGTATCCCTGGAAATATGTATCCCTGGAAAATATGTATCCCTGGAAAATATGTATCCCTGGAAAATATGTATCCATGGAAAATATGTATCCCTAGAAATATGTATCCCTGGAAAATATGTATCCCTAGCAAAATGTATCCCTGGAAATATGTATCCGTGGAAAATATGTATCCCTGGAAAATAAGTATCCCTGGAAATATGTTTCCCTGGAAATATGTTTCCCTGGAAATATGTATCCCTGGAAAATATATATTTATGGAAAATATGTATCCATGGAAAATATATATTTAGGGAAAATATGTATCATTGAAAAAATGTATCCCTGGAAAAATGTATCCCTGAAAAATATGTATCCCTGGAAAATATGTATCCCTGGAAAATATGTATCCCTGGAAAATATGTATCCCTGGAAAATGTATCCCTGAAAAATATGTATCCCTAGATATATGTATCCCTGGAAAATATGTATCCCTAGATATATGTATCCCTGGAAATATGTATCCCTGGAAATATGTATCCCTGGAAAATATGTATCCCTGGAAATATGTATCCCTGGAAAATATGTATCCCTGGAAAATATGTATCCCTAGATATATGTATCCCTGGAAAATATGTATCCCTGGAAATATGTATCCCTAGATAAATATGTATCCCTAGATATATGTATCCCTGGAAAATATGTATCCCTGGAAAACTACCTGAAAGGGAACATGCAATTCTTTGAGCGGAAAAGTTGACCGTCAATTATCTGATATTTCGTAATTCTAAAACAATTATTCTTATAAGGTTTTTACTTGGTGCAAAAAAAGTTTATCGTTTTATTTATTCTTTTTTCTCTATTAATGTTTATTTGTTTGTAAAGACCCAAAAAGTTACCTGGAGATAGTTTTTGCGCTGTCCAGAGTTTCTTTGCTAATCCCATCTGCAAAAGGTGAAAGATCCTAAGAAAAATTAAATTTTTATTCTTAATCAGCTGATAGCTTGGATTTATCTATCCTTAATTCTCTTGCCTTTTTAATGGTTTCATCGTAACAATAAGAACACCCTGAAGATGTGTGCCCGCATTCCACATAGGTTTCCGCAGCATTTTTAATCAGACTTTTATATTCCGACCATTCCTTGGACCACCGGGAATTCGGACCCTTATCGTTCCCGCATTCCTCCGACTGTCCCGTCTCACAAAATTGTAGTTCCGTGGATTTTACGTATACAAATAAGTGGAGAAAATACGCAAAACGCATTTTTCACAATTTAAGTTCGTCAGTGATATTATGTATATATACTGATTGCTAATCGCCCGTAATCGTTTGAAGATTTGGTTTATTAAAAGTTTTGTTTTTTGTTCTTCGGGTATTGCTAGATGAGGAGTAATCAGAATTGAAGACTCTTCTCCTTCTTCCAGTGTTCACAAAACCGTTCTATATCGTCTAGGCTCAGGCTGGAGATGCGACGCTCTAAAATCCGCAAAAACGATGCCACAACCTTGTCACAATCCTCTGCACTCCTGGAAAAAGAATAATCTTTAAAATCCTCGAAATAAATTTGTATACAGAGCGTCGAATATAAAACAGGATTTTTAACCAATAAACTCAAAAAAAAAATATTCAGAGCTCTGTGTTTTGTCCTTAGGAACCCATATCTCGGCATTTTCTATTATGTCCTACAATTTACTACTACAACTTAGAGCAATACTCATTATTGAGAATATGATGTCGGACATATTATGAGACTTCATTATAAAATCATATCATAATACTCCATTATAAAATCATATCATAATACTCCATTATAAAATCATATCATAATACTCCGTTATAAAATCATATCATAATACTCCATTATAAAATCATATCATAATACTCCATTATAAAATCATATCATAATACTCCATTATAAAATCATATCATAATACTCCATTATAAAATCATATCATAATACTCCATTGTAAAATTTGCATTGTGCAATATACTTTACTTAACGTTAATGGGTAATTTTGCTTTTGAAGTATAAGCAACTTTTCTTGCGCTGTAAAAGGGGAAACGCCCCCCCCCCACTAAAAAAAAAATTGAAAGAGGGGTGGGGGAACTAGGCTTGACGACACAGCTATTACATAATATTGAAGAAAAATCAATTACGAATTTTGGCTTTTCATCTCAATCAATACAAAAGTTTTCTAATGTGTCAATACAATCCTTCTAATTTATAACTTAACAATTCCATCTCCTCTTCTCCCCATTTACCTGAAGCTATCCTTAAGGATCTTGTGGAGCTCGGCCTCAAGTTTTGACCTCGGTGTGTCGAGGACAGTGGTAGGAGGCACTGCAGGGACAGAACCAGGTTTAACAACAAGAAATATCTGAAGAAAACAAAAATAAATCAAAAGAACTAAGGAACAAAGTGAGATTCTAGTTCGTGAACATTTTATCTGATAAAAATCTTGCTTTTTACGGATCCAGAGGGCCAACATATTGCGGATCCAGATAACAGAGTTGAAAACATTGCGGATCAGGATCCAGAGAAAAAAAAACATTGCGGATCCGGGTTCTGATAGAAAAAAAACAACTTTGTGGATTAGGATCCATAGAGAAAAAATGTTGCAGATCAAGATCCAGAGAGGAAAAAGCATTGCGGATTCAGATCCTGGGGAAAAAACAGATTACGGATCAAGATTCAGAGAAAAAAACACATTGCGAATCCAGATCAGGGTTCAAAAACCTTACGGCTCCGGATCCTGATCTCCGACATGATCTCCTTGATACAGTTTACCTTATCACCGTCTTTTATTTTGTATTCTTTGAGGGTTGTGAAGTCCTGCAAAGTTTTCCCCTGATCAACACCAACCATTATTCAAACCAGAAAAGGGGGGATTTTCTTGAAATTACCACCCAATCCCCTCTCCCCCTCTAGACAGTAGTTTTTTTAATTGCTAGCATATTGGGAAAACTGGTGCCAACATTGATCATTTCTCAGGATTCTTTTTTTCGTTGAAAATATGTTGAAAAGGGGAAAATATGTTGAAATGGGGAAAATATGTTAAAATGGGGAAAATATGTTGAAATGGGGAAAATATGTTGAAATGGGGAAAATATGTTGAAATGGGGAAAATATGTTGAAATGGGAAAAATATGTTGAAATGGGGAAAATATGTTGAAATGGGGAAAATATGTTGAAATGGGGAAAATATGTTGAAATGGAAAATATGTTGATATGGGGAAAATATGTTGAAATGGGAAAAATATGTTGAAATGGGGAAAATCTGTTTTAAAAGTGGGAAAATATGTTGAAATTAGGAAAATATGTCGAAACTAGGAAAATATGTTGAAATTGGGAAAAAAAATGATTTTCTTAGATGAAAAGTATAAAAGATGGGATAACCTTGATAATTGCCCTTTCATCCGAGAATCCCTCCCCCCACTTGAGTTTTTAAATGAATACGGAAAAATCTGAAAAGAAAACTTATGAATGAAAGAAGAAAAATGAAGAAAAAAAATAGACTGAAAAGGACATTAAGATAAAAACTGAAAGTATAAAAAATACAAATAAAAAACGAAAGGGTTAAAGGATGAAATTATGAATTATTAAATAAAAAATGAAAAAAAGAATTAATATTGAATGAATGAATTTGTTGATAAATGAAAAATGAATGGATTCCTTGAGAACAAGTTTCTGATTTTCGGTGGGAATTTTCAGTTCTCTTTCAACACCGGCCTAAGCATTTAATCAATTAATCTACTGTGTTAGCAATCAATCAATCAGTCAAAAGTAAAATTTAACAAACCACAAGAATAAGTAATTATCGAATAGTCATTCTATTAACCTAACGATAAATATATTAATAACAACAGCGCTCAATCAATAAATCAAGCAATCAATCATCAAGCTTTGGGGCTTACAGGGTAATCCATACACTGTGTAGTTTCTTGTCTAAAATTCAAATAATAATAATAGGACAAAAAGAAACCAGGATTTTATTAAATGATATTTTTTAACAGTTACAAATAGCTTTAAAGTGAAATTTGTTGTCTGTCACTTAAAAAGAATTAACATTGAAAGAATGAAAATAATAAACTCCCCCTGCTGAATACCTTTAAATCTTCAGTAGTATTATCTTCTGTGATCTCTAAAGCACACTCAGCCCCCTTAATAAAACATATTATAATACTACATCATAGCGTTACCCGTTGAATCTAAAAAATCGTCCAACGCTCGAAAGAAAACGACCTCCTGCAACAAAACGGTTAATCTGCGGGTGGAATTGCAACCTGCATCCTCCCCTCTGGAAAAAAATACTTTAATTAGTAAAATAGATGTCCCAAAGATATATTTTAAAAGCCCTCCGTGTATTTTGAAAAACTATAATGTTAATTTTTTAATAGTACAGGTGCTAGGGAGGTTTAAATCCCTCCTCCTTCCTGTTACTAATCTAATTAACAATTATACCTGTAAAATTTTGACAGTAATCATAAACTTTAAATTGAGTGGCTATAGGCTCCGTCGACCCCCCGCCTCTGTATCGCCCCTGAGATTGTTTTTAAGTTCTAAAATCTAACTTCTTTTTCTCCTAACAGACCAAATACTCAACTGAACAGTTGTGAATGGCTCTGATTTAAGAAGGACAAGAATTTGTGAAAAAGTTTGTTAATACAAACTTTTAAACTATTTATCACGCAACCTCGGCACTTAAAACTCCTGATCCAGAAAATCTACGCGGCATTCAATAAGCAACAGGTTGATTTCTATTTTGAAATATTTTAAAAGTGTAGATTTTTTATTAAGTCGCCCAGGGTTCCCACGTCGGCATAATGAATGTAACCTGAAGGAAGCAGAGATTATTGAAATATGATGACTTCTGACTCCCTCTGATGAGGTACTAACACTAGAGGGTTCCCGCACTCTGGACTATTGGCCGGTTCTAGAAAGATGACTCTTAAGAGTGGTATAAGAGCGGTATTAGCTAATACCACTCTTATACCACTCTTAACGCTAATACCAGTGTTTAGGAAATTCGGATTCTTTAGACGCTAATGCTGCCTAATTCGGGGTAGGATTATCTAGCATAGAACAGCTGAAGAGTTCTTTAGTCATCCTAGCTAATACCGGTTTTATCATCCATTCTANATCTAAACATTGATGTAGATTAAACAACTGCAATCTATTGAAATTTTTTATTTTAAGAATAATTTTAAGAATAATGGACCCTCCATTAACAAAAGAGACTAGCAAAGTTTATATGTATATATATATATATAGATAAAGTAGTATGTCTGAAAAGCAATGGTGCCCTTTAATCATCTGTCTGATCATCAATGTCAGAGATATTTTTTTTCTGGCAAACATATTTCCCTAGTGTTCCTTCCTTTCAAACTGATGATCATCCGAAATCTAGATGTGGGGATAAACTGCTTCATTATTGGAGGTTTTCTACCGAGTTTACAACTGTTTATCTCATCAAACTTGCTTTTGAAGTTGTAACAGTTTTAGGTAATAAATACATTTTTAGAAATGAAATACATTGTAGATTTCTCATTGATTTACTTTTTTGTATTTATTAGTAAAAATCTATGATTCTTATGTAGCTGTGAGTTCACTGTTTAAAGATGCGAAAAATCAGCCAACAATTGATTTAAAACGTAAAAATATGCGAATTTTCCACAGCCTCTATAATTGGATGTTATTAAATAAATATCTCTTTTATTACTTAGCATTTTACATTTTCCAGGTTTTGTTGAAGTTCTACAGATGATGGGGTTCAGTATCTTGTGAGGAAACATCCTGAAATACTTATGGTTGAAAAAGAATTTACCTGAAAAACATGTAAATTGACAACAATTGGATTGAAAAGGATATTGTGTCTTCCTTGACTGTGGGAAGAAGCATTAAATTTATTTCTGGAATAAATGTCAACATTGCCTCAAAACAACTCCAAACTCTACTGCTGAACTGTCATATAAAGGAACTCTAGATAATGACTGGTTTCTACAAATATTGGAACAGTGTGGAAGTACCCTTAAACTCTGACCTTAAACAATTGGATTGTTACTAGTGAAATATTGATTAAATACCAGGGAACCCAGCGCTATTTAGAGGATCTAAACATGAATTGTTGTAAACAACTCACAGACAACGGATTATTACTGATACTTCAGCTCTGTGGGAGTACACTTAGATACTTAAATATATCAGGTACAGAAGAAACTGAAGAGAATATGAAGTAAAACTGTCTTGTTCAGAGCAAGTGTACATGGATAACTGTAGTGAGCATACAAATAATAGATTGTCGCAGATACTTCAGCATATTAGAAACAGATAAAACTGGGAACCCTGCCTTGTTTAGAAGACTTGTATTTGGAATACTGTTGGCAGCTTACAAACAACGGACTGCTGCAGATACTTTAACTTTGTGATAGTTCACTCAGTTCCATAGATTTATATATATTTTTACACTGCAATTAATTTTTTTTTATAAAAATTTTTTTGTCCTAAATCTTGTGTAGTGAATTTCTAGTTTAAACTAATATTAAATCCTAGCTCAAGATAAAGAAGTACCTTTCTCCCCCCCCCTTTTAATTTTATATCCTTCCGACTCAATTAAAACACCCCCCCCCCCCTCCACCCCATCTCATATCGATTTACAATGTTTTCAAATCTTATCAGTTGACCAGTGTCTCCCCAACCTATAGGTAAAAATTTTAATTGTTATAAATTGTAAACATGTTTTTTTCTTTAAATAATTCTGTATTATATACATGAAAAATGCAACAAAAAAATTTATAATAGGAGCAAACCTGAGATTCTCAGGCTCCAGTGGGGTATCGGCGTTTTCAGATTGGTTGCCTATTTGTTGTACATGATTTGTTTAATACTACAACTTTTATACTTCCTTAAAATTGCAAATATGAATTTGTCATTTCACAGGGACGTTTTGAGAATTTGGAATTTGAATGTTTTTTTTTAAAAAAAGTTCCCTAAACTATACTAAGGGACGATATTTGTAAAAAATTCCATCGTAAATAACCACAGCATTAATTAACGATTAAATATCTATAAATATATCCAACTTATTTGACGGGAGGTTGGATTTAATGAAAAAGAAGTTGAATACGTTTTTTCCTAATTTTTCTCTCAGCCGGGGGCCACAATCTACATTAGCGAATTTGTTCGATTATTTGTTCCTGGCCTAACTTAAGTTCCTCCTTTATTAATTCCAACCTTTGATTGAAGTTAAAGAGCCGGTTTCAAGCAAGGAGCGTACTCTTGCATGGGGCGGACTCTCCCAGCAATTTTAACCATTTCAACACAATCTTAGACATAAAAAGCAATGTTTTGCCATATTCCGATATTTATTGATGTATTTTGATTTTAAAAACACATAATAAATGATCCGTCTCGAGTAATTATCAATTGTTAAATGATTAAAAAGGAAGACGACATTCACGAGGAAATAAGCTTTTTGCCTTTAACCCCTTTAAAATACAATAACTAAATACGTATTTTATGCATGTCAACTGATAAATTTTAATGTTTAAACATTGCCTATGAAACATTATGATAAAATGGTTAAAACTTTAGGGTCGAATTCGCCCCTTATTGTCGTTTTTTTCTTGTAGCAGGAATGCGTAAATCGGGCATGTCATCTTTGAATGGAGGGTTGCTTATTGTCACGATTACAGTCTTTTTTAAAAGTACTCTATTATTCTTCCCAATTATTCAAATTCCATATAAAGTGTTTCTCAATTCTTTAAAGTTTAATGGTGATTCATTATACTTATAATCAAAAATTTTACCTAAAATATAATAGCTTGATTGTTTTTGTACCGTATTTTGAAATAAAATGATTTAAGAGGTTTTAATACCCGATATGAGACAGAGGCAAGTTCGACTCCATACATCAAGTTGAATTATTCGTCTTGTCTACAGGCTTAGTAAACTAAGTCATGCCTTAGTTTCTTTATTGACGGTTAGTGGCTGGGTGACTTCAATTTAGACAATAACGAGTCTTGTCAGTCATTCTGGCATTTTACGTTTCAATGTTTTAATTGAAAATAAGCACCTGTTATCTCCAGGCTCAGTCAACAAAAAGTATTCGTATACAGCAATAGATACGAAGATATAATGAGAGAATTTTTTTTGCAAAAAAGATAAACTATTGTTGATTTATTTTGGTTTTGAATAAAGTTGTTAAGAAGAAGAAGAAGAAATAGTATTAAGCCAAACTCGTATTTAATTTTAATTATATTTAGAATAATATTGCAGAGCCCTTAAATCATTTTTTTACATATTTATATTTAAGTATCAATAAAGTATAATACAAATTAAATTTTAACTATTGGTCTTGTAGATTTGGAAAGGGTAGTCCAGGTACCATATTTCCTCCTATTCCAGGGCCCACGGAAAAACTATTCGCCTGCATCAAAGATTTGTTAACAAATATGAATTGTAATTTTTGTGGAGCAATATTTTTGGATGACAAAAAGATAATTGTTTAGTTTTCAACAAAATGCAAAATAAAACTTAAAATTCCGCCCCGCAAATTTTTTGTTTTTCAAAAAAATTAAAATTACGAGATTAAAACATTTGTAATATTACGCATAAGCTGGTTCAGGATTTTTTAAGAAATTCAAAATATTCACTCCGTTAAAAAGTTTAAAATAAAGGTGCTAACAAAATTTTTGAATAACTATTGATCATTAATTCATTTCCACCAGAGGTTAATTTAAAGAATAACGATACTTACTCACGTCATAAAAAACTGCCTGCGGAGTCAGGACAACAAAATTAAAATAATAGAGAAACAATGGAGAACAGGAGGAAAAAGATTAATAGAAAAACCTGATGAGAAGTTTGTCCTATTAATGAGATTGAATGAGGAAGAGATCCAACTCCAGGATGTGTTGATCTAAACATTGATGTAGATTAAACAACTGTTTCTTCAATCTATTGAAATTTTTTATTTTAAGAATAATTTTAAGAATAATGGACCCTCCATTAACAAAAGAGATCACAATTCATTTTCAGTACCTGGATCCATGGAGGAATTCCGGAGCTGGTAAAGATGGAAGTCCCACTAAAGGTTTACTCTGATCAGAGAATACAATATTCTCGGTAAAGGGGTGTTCTGATTCATATTCAGCCCGATTTTCAAGTTAAGAGAAAACCGATTAATCGTTAATTGTTTTTTAATATGATAAAACTATGGAATTATTTCAAAATCACAAAGGCAGAGATACTTACAACGAATTGAATCCATAAACAAATTTTAAGATATTCTTCAAGAAAATATGATGGACCACCCTCCCTCTCCTTCTTAAAAATAGTAAAAAATTTGGCACACAAAAAATGTTGTAAAACCGTCAATGAAAAACAGGAAAATCGGGGAGATTTGAATTTTACAAAGTACAAAGAAAAAATGGCGACTAAAAAGCAATATTTAAAATGCAGGTCGCTCTGAAAGCCTAGTATTTTGTATTCCCTGGCAATTAGCCCCCGGGGCCGATATATTGATCTCCGGGAAGATGGTGCTAAGGTTGAAGTTTACAAGGGACCCAGTGGCAGAGTTCTTGAGCCCAGGCATCTGGTGAAACGGTTGTTGGACACCTTTACTCATCATAGAGGCGGGGGCAGTGCAACCTTCATGAAGTTCAATCAATTAATCATAAAATTTTATTTTAAAAATTTATATAATTAACAAATAATAATTTATTCCTTTTTAAAAATTTATTTCTAATTGGGTATCTTAGAAATTTTTTAGATGCTAAATTTATTTCTTCTTTAATATCGGTACCTCCTTCAATCCCCCCCGCCCACAAAATATATACTATTTGGTGCAAACTACATAGTGTTTTATGTGATCAAAAACTATTTATATTTAGCATGTACGTACAAACTAAATACTGTTTTATCATTCAATGCAGCCTATTTGTTTTGGTTAAATCAATCAATCATTCTAACTCTAAGTCATGATCTATCAATCAATCAATCACTCCCCACCTGATGTTGGTATATGCCCGGTATGAGAAGTGTACACGTTCTGAGGTCTGTGCATAGGCCCTGAGGAACATGGATAGAACCCGGAGTGGGAGTGCGTCATGAAAGAATAGGCCATAGACTCGTCAGTGGGCGGGGTTAGGGTGGGTAGAGGAGGCAGGAAACTAGTGTCTAGAATATTCCCTGAGTTTAGTCCCCAATCTGACCGCTGGTTGGTCAGCTGACAGGCCAGTTGTTTAGAGCTTTTACTCTGTGCCGGCGCAGAGAAATATTCACGCCCACCAGCCAATCCTTCCTGTTCACAGGGTGGATAAAATGATATTTAATTCTTTTCTTTTAAAACTGAATTGAGTATAAACATTAAACAATCCATTAGTTCACAATTGGGTTATATTTTTCACTCCAATAAACGAATAAACCAATGGGGTATTTTTGTAAACCGTAATCTGATCCTTTGGGGTTGTATAAGGTTGGTCATGGCCAGTCCAAAATATTGACCCCTAATAAAAGAATTTATTTTAAAATATGGGAAATTATGTATGTTTATAAAGTAGGTAGAGAAAATATGTGCCAATAACAGCAACATTAGTTAAAATAACTAGGAAATAAGGGCATTTTTCAATCAATATTTTTTTTATATTTATGTACTTTAGTCCGCCTGCCTGTGGATTAAATATTCCAAGTTCAAAGGATGAAATATCAGTGGAGAAGAGGCCAGGAGAAGGACTGAGGGAGGAGAATGGAAGAGACCCAAAATGCTGGTTCATTTCATTACTCCAGGTTGTATTACTTCGACTTGAGCTTACACTACTCGTGGACATCTTCTCCAGGTAGTTGCTGACCTTTGGGCTCGAGTTCTTCACCGGAGAGTTTCTATACTTGTCATCTTTGTTCTCTGGTGGGATCTGCACCTGTGCTGTCAACAAAGACTCTGTTGAGTAATTGCTTCTGTTTCCACTTCGGCTTCTTCTGCTTCCACCTTTACCTCCCTTCTTATCCTCCTTCTCTTTCTTCTCCTCCGCCTTTCCCCGAGACTTTGTGGCAGAACTAGGTTTCTTAGCATTCTTTCTTTGGGTAGTATTGACAAGCTGTGTAACGGAGAAGGCAGCAGAGGTATCTGCCTCCACCTTCTCCATTACTGGGTCCATAAGCTGCTGCTGTTGCTGCTGCTGCGGTTGACGCTGTTTTCTGTCAATATACTGCTGTTGGTCAGTTTGGTATCTATAGTTCTGGTTGGGAGCAGCATAGTCCTTGTAATAATTCCTAAAGAAATATAGATATAATATGGATTGAGCTTGATTTCCATTAGAATGCACAAATTGTAATATTGGAAGTTAAATAATATTGAAAAGAAAAAGAACATTTAATAGTTAGTGGAATTAACTATTATGGGGAAGCATGAATTAATTTTTGAGAAACTTTCTAGAACTTTCTTTGTTCTTTCTTCTTTAAATATTTGTCCTGGGTAGAACATTAGAATTAACCTTGAATTGAAGTCCTGCAGGTTGGAGGGAGGGTAGGAGGAGGAGGATGAAGAGGAGTGGGTTGAGCAGGAGTATTTAGGATCCTGGTGGAAGGACGAAACATTCTTCATTTCGGTTACAGGAACATGGGAATAGGAATTAGAGTGATGTGGATAGGAGTTAGTTTGCTGGTTAGGTACTCCAGGTGCCCCGGGGACTCCCACCTGATGGTATTGGTAGTGTGGAGTCATATAAGTGTGGCGGGGTATGGAGTGTTGGGTGCCAGGGTGATAGGTAGTTGTAGGGTGGGAGTATTGTCGACTTTGATTGCCCCTGGTATCTTGGATCAATCTGCTGGCATCTTGGGTTCCACTTGTTGAATTTTGAGAACCCCTACCTCCTTCCTGAAGGAGTCGTTTATCATAGTTTTGACCTAAATGTTGGTTTGTGTACCCACTGTGTGTTATAGGCTGAGTACTGGGACTAGACTTCTTTTCTCCAGGTTTGGGTTTTGGTTCTGGTTTGAGATTAATGATTTCTTCCAGTTTGGTGGATTTCTCCTCTTTTGGTTGGCGGGGGGAGCGTAAATCCTTCCTAGATTTATTTAACGGAACAACAGGACTGCTGGGTTTGCATGAGAAGTCATAAACACTCTGTTGACCTGATCCAGAACAAGAAGGAGACATCTTATCCATCTTCTCTAAACTGTCCACCCATCCAACCTTTCTATCCATACTTTCAGCCCAACCAGATTTACGATCAAGATCTCCTCCATTCTCTAAACCAGAATCATCCTAAATCAAACAAAATCAAGGAAAAGCTTTGAAAACATATCAACGTAAACCCAAAAGGGTACTATTCAAAGTAGAAAATTAGACTGTCTTCAGGCTACAGTACTTTAAAATCTAAAACAACTGAAAGTTTGTTTGACCATATGTAATAATGGCAGCAGAAAGAAATGCTGCATACCTTTAGATCCTTAATATCTGTAGCTGTGTTTAATTCCTGGAGTTTGAGTTCTCTATCTAAGTCTCTTAGGGCCTGAGAAATCTCCTGTTGGATTCCATCATCCTAAATACAGACTTTCCAGCATTCTTTTTTTCTTTAATCTTTGCTTTTTATTTTATTTCATTTTATTTCGTTTAAACTTTTTTTTTCTCGTTCATCTCTGTTATTATCTGTTAATTTCTGTTCATTCCTGTTCATTCCTGTTCATTCCTGTTCATCTCTGTTCATTTCTGTTCATTTCTGTTCATTTCTGTTCATTTCTGTTCATTTCTGTTCATTTCTGTTCATTTCTGTTCATTTCTGTTCATTTCTGTTCATTTCTGTTCATTTCTGTTCATTTCTGTTCATTTCTGTTCATTTCTGTTNTCAGTTCTGTTCAGTTCTGTTCAGTTCTGTTCAGTTCTGTTCAGTTCTGTTCAGTTCTGTTCAGTTCTGTTCATCTCTGTTCATCTCTGTTCATTTCTGTTCATTTCTGTTCATTTCTGTTCATTTCTGTTCATCTCTGTTCATCTCTGTTCATCTCTGTTCATCTCTGTTCATCTCTGTTCATCTCTGTGAGAATCTCTGTTCATTTCTGTTCATCTCTGTTCATCTCTGATCATCTCTGTTCATCTCTGCTCATCTCTGTTCATCTCTGTTCATCTCTGTTCATCTCTGTTCATCTCTGTTCATCTCTGTTCATCTCTGTTCATTTCTGTTCATTTCTGTTCATTTCTGTTCATTTCTGTTCCTTTCTGTTCATTTCTGTTCCTTTCTGTTCATTTCTATTCATTCCTGTTCATTTCTATTAATTCCTGTTCATATCTGTTCATTTTTGTTCATTTCTGTTCATTTCTGTTCATTTCTATCCATTTCTGTTCCTTTCTGTTCATTTTTATCCATTTCTGTTCAGTTCTGTTCATTTCTATCCATTTCTGTTCATTTCTGTTAATTTTTGTTCATTTCTATCTATTTAATTATCTTTAATTTCTTTACATTACATTTCGTTTTATTTAGATTTTTTTTCTCTTCATTTCTTTTGTGACAAGAAAGCAAATTTATTTTCTACGCCAATCTTATCAGATAGGTCCAGTTAAATCTGATCTGAGCTTTCCTAGTTTCCTAACCTGCTCACAGTGCTTGGAGAGTAGAGGGAAGCTGGTGAGGTAGGTCTGTGACGGGGAGATATTTGACGAGGAGAGAGAGAGGTTGGAGTTGGATTTATCATCCTGACCTGTTACAATCTCAACCTAGAGATATAAACACTCAGTGTCAGGTGTTTGCCAAATCAGGGGTTGGAAATTCGTTGGCTGCATTATTATACGCGAGTTCTCCGGGACATCTGTTGTAATAGTTCGGTCTAATTCAAATCATTTTTAGAGTTATTCTGATCTAATTATAACCTGTTGTAAGAGTTCTTCTGGTCTAATTATAACCTGTTGTAAGAGTTCTTCTGGTCTAATTATAACCTGTTGTAAGAGTTCTTCTGGTCTAATTATAACCTGTTGTAAGAGTTCTTCTGGTCTAATTATTACCTGTTGTAAGAGTTCTTCTGGTCTAATTATAACCTGTTGTAAGAGTTCTTCCGGTCTAATTGTTTTCAGTTCTTCGATCACATGATCTTCCGGGTTCTAATCAGGAACAATTAAATAATTCGACAAAATTGATTGAACTGATAAAGTCAAAACTTTTGTAAATCTTGAGATCAAACATTGATCGCTATCTTAGGCAGACCTACGGATTAATTTAATTCCCCTTCAAGACCCCATAACTATCACATTAACTGAGCGATCAAACATTTATCCTCAAATCGAGATTAAGCGTTCAAGGTTAATGATACTCCACACAAAATTTTCGACCTCTGAAGAGTAATAAAAACATTAAAAATAAAAATCTTGCAATCTGGTATTAAATAAATTATAGAATTGTTCCTTGCTCATCTCTTGGCAGGTTTTATCCGGGGTAGGAGTAGAACTTGGAGAGAGGGTTCCAACCGAGTTCAAGCTCAGGACCCCGGGACTACTGGAGATATCAGGACGTGAACCTAAACATAGTTCTAGTTTAGGACTCCGGGACTACTGGAGATGGACGTGAACCTAAACATAGTTCTAGTTTAGGACACCAGGACTACTGGAGATATCAGGACGTGAACCTAAACAGAGTTCTAGTTTAGGACACCAGGACTACTGGAGATATCAGGACGTGAACCTAAACAGAGTTCTAGTTTAGGACACCAGGACTACTGGAGATATAAGGACGTGAACCTAAACAGAGTTCTAGTTTAGGACACCAGGACTACTGGAGATATCAAGACGTGAACCTAAACATAGTTCTAGTTTAGGACACCAGGACTACTGGAGATATCAGGACGTGAACCTAAACAGAGTTCTAGTTTAGGACACCAGGACTACTGGAGATATCAGGACGTGAACCTAAACAGAGTTCTAGTATCAGGGCGTAAACCTGAAATATTATTAAAGCCCCCTGAAGTCGTAGAACCTATTTTTTAATACCCCCCCCCCCCCTCTATCTACGCTCCTAGAATTTCAAAAATCTCGAATAAAAAGGGACGGCATACATACCTTGAAGTGACCCTATATTTATAGAGTTGCTTAATGCATATCCACAGAAGTACTGTTAAAAGCTGTGTGTGAACAAAATTAAAAATCAATGCTTTAAACTTTGAAAACTTGGAGAAATCAATTTTATTAGATAAAGATATAAAGGGTGCGGTTGACAGTCCTTGAAATAAATATTGTGTTTACCAATGTTAACTGAGATCTGACAAAGTGCTGGAATACTGTAACTATTCTTATTCTTCTTTTCTCCTCTTCTTAATATCCTCTGCTCATCTTTAACACACTTTCCTCTTCTCACCTCAATATACAATATACAATATACAATATACAATATACAATATACAATATACAATATACAATATACAATATACAATATACAATATACAATATATATATTATTAAAAGGGGCAAATACAGGGAGGTCTGGGGAACAATAGCGGGTGGGCCCCCTTGTTTTACCCATTTGACAGGTTTAACACCATTCTATTTTCTAAATATTAAAGGTAAAACATAAAAATCATTTCGAGAGTATAAACCATGCAAGGAAAGTGAATAATTATTTAAATCTGTTTTTTTCCAAACTAACTTCTGCATAAATAAGCGAGTAAATACTTTAGGGTCCGGCGGGGGAATACAGACTAATGCAAAAGTAATGATCATGATACCTCTACAACACAGTTATCCTCATTAATAGTCTCGTTGATCATATTAAGTTCATCATTATTCTCCAACAGTTTTCTACCGTCATCAATCACCTGAAAAATGGTATCTATCTATCAACTGAAATAAACCAATTTCTAAGGTTACAAGAAAACCTCGTCTTGTTAGTTAGATTTCTATAAATTAATGAGAGAATACATAAAAAAATATTTCTAAAATTAATTCTACGAAAAATAAAAAGCTTACTTGACTGTCGGCAAAAATATCTTGAGTGTAACTCTGCTGCCCGATGGACGGGGAATGCCTAACCTCATCGGCATGCTCTGAGTCATGCCTATTTTCCCTGACATGCTGCGTTCCATGTCCTTCATCTTCAGCATGCTGTGCATCTTCTCCTCTGTGTTCTGGAGCATGCCTTGAGTCATGAGTAAGTTCTGCACCATTATTTGAATCTTGCGCATGCTCAAACTGTTGTTTGATCTCAGCATGACCACTCCTTGATTCAGCTCCAGTTGAATCAGACTTTTGTTCATCATCAGCAGGCTCTTCTTCTTTTTGAGGAAGACGTTCATCCTCCTCCTCCTGCACTACAGGAGCGAGATCAGGGAGATCTTCAATAACCTCTTCAACCTGAATTAAAGAGAATTAGTTTAAGGCAAGGGTATAAATTTTCTTGAAATCTCATTTTTTATTTCAGAATATTATATATATTTATTTGCGTGGAGCTGTATATATTATATACCCTAGGAATGAGAAAGAATCTGTATATTTTCCGGTGAACTGTACTTTTTTGAAATCACATCTTGAAAAATGTTATTTAAGATAATGATCGAACTTGAAAATTGTGGAATAAATCGTAAAGCCGTCTTTGCTTTTTCTTTTAGCTCAGAAATTCCACTAAGGATTTTTTAGTTGAACAATGAACATTGTTGCAACAGATATATCTCTAAATATTCTTGTCAGCTTAGTAGCAAATTACAAACTCCGTATTCCGTAGCGTAGCGACATTTCGTAATTAGAAGAAAACCGACGAATAGATTTCCACTGTTTTCTGATTCTCACTCCAGTTTTCTAATCATCATTGTGTGTTCTAACTGCAAATTCATTCACTTTTGAGTCAATAAAAGGACAATTTAATTGAGTAAAATATGATTTGATGATAATGAGTGACACTAAAAATAATTAAAGACAAATCGATAAATCAATCAAAATATTTATGAATAGCATTTTAGTTCACAAGTGATGTCTTGTCCCCTGGCTAGCGGTTACCTGTTCTAACTGTAGTTGTACGTCAGGAAGAATATAATCATGCACTTCAGTACAGTTGGATAATTCTCCTCCACTGCTTTCCTGTACACTAGACAGTGCCTGTACATCACCGTTCTGTACACTTACACTAGGATTATGTTCACTGTCAGGCATTGGAGCTTGTTCAGTTGAATCATGTACATCTGGATTGGTTTGCTGGGAAGTACAGGTTGCCGCGGAGGAAGTCTTTAAAATTGAATTCTGTACATCGGTTAATGCATGAACATTAGAACCAGGTTCAGTTGGCTGTACAACATCATTAATATGTACTTCTGTCCTTTGTACATTTATTTCTTGTGCAGGCTGAACAGTAGTTTCTTGTACAGTTGTCTCCTGTACAGATGGTACAATGGCTTCCTGGGTAGGGTTGGATGAGGAGGATGGATTACTGCGGGGACACTTGACAACACTGGCAGGCGAGTCTTCCTTTAGTTTCCGTTTACGAGAAGTGTATGGTCTCTTAAATTAGAAATTATGATTAGAATTCATTGATCAATAAATAAACAAGGAAAAAAATCTATTAGATTAATTTAGATAATAGATTTTAACATGGATGGGAGCCCAATGAGAAGAAAAATATTAATAATTAAGTAAATATATAATCCTATTTATTTCATGAATGAACATTTTCTTCATGACATTTGTTAAAAAAGAAATCTAATCTTAAATTACATTAAAATTAATTCTGCGGAAGTGGCATTGAAAGAAAGGAACGGAAACGTCAACAATATGGTTTGCGGAATATAAGTGATAAATAATTGCTAGTTTTAAATAATATTTTCCTTGAACGAAATTGAAGATTAAGAGGTTAGTTCCTACCTTGTGTACAAACATAACTGAAGATTTTGAACCAGTATTCAACGTAACAGTAGACGTAGAACTACTTACTTGCATTGGACCTAAACAATAACATTTTTTCCTTATTAAATACCCCCTCTCCAGACACAGGCCCGAATTAGAATGGAATTACCTTTATTAAATGGAACAAGAAAAGTAAATGGGGAGGGCGCTAGCGGGGAGGGGCAGTGTGAATCTGAATAACTTATTGACTCACTGACTAAATAAATCAATAACTTATTGACTCACTAAATAAATAAATCAATAACTTATTGACTCACTTTCTAAATAAATCAATAACTTATTGACTCATTATCTAAATAACTCAATAACTTATTGACTCACTAACTAAATAATTCAAAAACTTATTGACTCACTATCTAAATAACTCAATAACTTATTGACTCACTATCTAAATAACTCAATAACGTATTAACTCACTAACTAAATAAATGAATAACGTATTAACTAACTATCTAAATAACTCAATAACGTATTAACTCACTAACTAAATAAATGAATAACGTATTAACTAACAAACAACTCACCTAGGTTGAATAAGTTTAGGTGCTATCACACTAGTTCCTATATAAGTATATAATATCAGCTTCAAGTCAAGGGTCCTAATTTTTTATTATAATTCGTAATTCAATTGGAGCAGGGGGCAGGGGGGGGGGGGAAAACAGAGGGGAGGAGAGTGTTGATCAGCGGACCCATAGAGCTGTGAAATAGGAAGACGACATTTAAGAAACTTATGTGTATTGGATGTTGTCACAGAGCAAATAGTTTCATCAGTTTCTTAAAATATCAACTTATTAATTAATGTAGATTTGTGTACACTGTACACTGTGTTTTCAAGTTCATTGGACTTCTTGAAATAACACTTGAGCAGTATTCTTCCTATTCCACAGTTTTGTCATTATTGTTTAATGTTTAACCTGTATTTTAAAAATAATAATCAGGCGCGAAGTGGAGGTTTAGCATATGGGGGTGAATTTTTTTTGTGCACCCCCCTAACGGTTGATGTGCACCCCCCTCCTAAAAAACCAGTATTAAGGAAAAATAAAGTTTAAAATCTATATTAATCTACCTGAAGGCTGACTATTAGTCATCTGACCATAATTACCAATCATTTTAAATGAAACCCCGAAAAAAAATATTGTAAATAAGATTAAGGTACAAGAAAGAGTTTGAGAAATAATCATAAAATGGACAAATTGTGACATTGTCGATTGATAAGAAAAGTAAAAAATCTAAATATATATGTAAGTTTACTGTTAAATGAATTAGAGCCTGCCTCTGGCTCTAGGGGGGCAAAGGGGGTACAGGCCCTCCCCCCACTACGCGCCTGATTATAATTAACAAGATTGACAAGAGAACCCTTTAAACCTTAATCTCATCAAGAATGAAAGAATATTTTTTTATTTCTCTCTGAAAAATTTATTAGTTTCAATCCCAGTGATTTTAATAGGGGAATTAGGGTTCGATTCCGGATTGCGATTTATGTATTTATTGACTTCATTGTGCTTGATGCATGAAAGTTAAAGGAAATTGTGAGAACTTTTCTAAATAGAAGAATGATCGCTCCCTCATTGTTGCACAGATTCAAGGTTTAAAAAGTCTCGCTAGGAATTGGACAATGACATGCCACTTCTAATATAAAGGGTTACTCTAAATTACGTCTAATGTCTCTTTAACTGGAATATATTACTCAGGGTTTCTAAAAACTATGTGAAGGATACTGGGCTAAGCGGATAAAATTCCTTGAATTTGCTGTATTTGAATAGGTCTAGGCTGAGACAGACCTCTCTCAAGCAATATCGACTTGTTTATCCCAACAGAACTAACTGCCTGGAGAAGAATTGGCTTCAACGATTGATTTATTGATTGGTTGACAAGTGAAGTTTGAAGGCTGGGTTGACTGTAAACCAAAATCTGTTGTACTGTCGAGGAATTTTGCACAGTTGGCGGATTTGGAGCAATTAGAGTATTTTGTAGAATTGGAGGATTTTGTCCAAAATGTTGACTAGTAGGCAATGAAGATTGCGTTGCGTTGATAATCTAAATCAAATTTAATAAATCGATAAAATTTCTATTCATTTTAAAATAAAATAAATAAGTTCTAATGTTAATTTATTTTGCTGTTTAAAAGACAAGTATTTTTGTATTTTGGGGTTAAACAGTAAATATTGTGGTTTGAAAAGTACCAATGACTTCAGACTTATAGATTTGCGAGCAAGCAATAAAATTAACAAATTTGAAGAAAATTCATATTTCAATCCGCCATGTTTTTTCAACACATGGAATAATAAATCAGCTGTTCAATTAGCCTTCGTCTCGTCTATTCGTAGTTTAAGATATTATCAAATCAGATCTCTACAAACTTTAAAACTTAAGTCTTGACTTCCAAAACTTTTAAAACAAAAACATACTTCTTATTCATTTAACAGGTTATTTTTTAAATATTCTACCATTAATTATATTTTCTGGCATTTATGAAGCATAGTTGGACAATGACATCTTTAACAGAATCTGAAAGTGCCACCTCCCCCCTCTCAAGACTTTTTTCTTATAAAACTAATTCCCGGCAAAAAAAAGAACACAATTTACAATATAATATTTACCATAGGGATCTTTGAAGAACAATCAGGGCCTCCAAGACCTCCAGAGCCTCCTAGACTTCCGAATTGTTCTGAATTTACATCAGTCTCCCGATTGGACTGAGATGCCTCCGAACGTGACTTATTCATAGGCTGACTTGAGACTGGAATTTGAGACTGAATCGGAACTAAAGTTTGAATCTGAGGTTGAACTAGAGTTTGAATCTGAGGTTGAACTAGAGTTTGAATGGGAGGTTGAACTAGAGTTTGAATCGGAGGCTGGTCACACATACGGTTGTTATTTTCTGAGAGTTGTTTCAGAATGGATTTAATTTCAACCGAACTAAAATTAGAAAACAATAAAAATCTGGAAAGTAATAAATTCACAGTATTAGACATCAGTATGAATTATGAATATGTACAACATTAACCTTAAATATACTAACCAAGGGTATATGTTTTGCAAAAAGATAATTGATCTTTCAAAAGTATTTTTTCTAATAGTATTTATGTTTTTTTTTTTTGGGGGGGGGGTTATTGATGAAATGGGAGCGATAACTGATTTAAAGGGGAGAAAATTGATTAAGTAAATGTTAAGTATTAAAATGGGTTAAAACTTAACCTTCAAATATCTTTTACCTTAATCCTAGAGTACCCCCCCCTTCCCCACTGGGACAAAATCGAGAGGGGTGGGGTAGGAAGGGGGTGATTTCTTAAAATTTATACTCTGCTACAAACCTAAGTAATAAGTATACACTACTGACCTAAGTTTATGAATATCATATTTCTGATATTTGAACTCGGTGTATGCAAGGATAACGTCTTTCAACTTCTCAATCTCGATCTTCATGCTCCTCAGCAGCTCCAGACTTCTCAAGCTCTCTCCCTTCTTCGAGGAAATAAACTCAATACTATTCGAGATTATCTCCTGTTTAGGCCACGGGTTCTCCTTCACCCAACCAGGAATATAATATTTATAGGATGGGGGGGGGGCCTGTAGTAACCATCCATTTAAAGAGGGACATGTCCGGTTCACAACAGAACTTTCTACATCTTTATCTGATCCATAATATTGAATACAATATAATCCATAATATTGAAGATAATCGATTCTGAAAATTTTAAAATCACTTGTGAAGAGAAAACACAGTAAAAAATAAAGAATATTAAGTTTCAAATACGCTTTTTAAAGGACCCATTAAATAAAACAAATCTCTGAAGTGAGGTACTTTATGCCAAGGGGTGAACACTGCNCAGATAGACCTCCTTCTGGAAAACAAGTACTGTTATAATTAAATGTAATATGCAAGGTTCCTTGTTGTAATTAGGTAGAAGGGATGCGAGCAGTTCAATCTTTATATTAAATCTATCTCTTCTGTTCTTTTCATACATTTTCAACATATCACCCTGAATATAGAAAATACATTTTCAACATATCACACTAAATATAGAATTTACACTTTTAACATACCACCCTTAATATAGAATATATATTTTCAACATATCTACCTAAATATTGAATATACATTTTCAACATATCTACCTATATATAGAATTTACATTTTCAACATATCTACCTAAATACAGAATATACATTTTCAACATATCATCCTAAATATAGAATACACACTTTCAACATATCTACCAAATATAGAATAAGGGTTGGAGCAACGAACTGTACAGAGAAGCAATTAACTGAGGGGGGAAGGGGGGGCTTTACAATGTTATTAGGATTCCTTAATAGTAAATTCTGTTATACCTTCTCATTACGTCGTGGTTTTCCTCTTCTATCGGCTTTCTTCTTTGTACCGTCGCTATCCGACGTCATATTAAAAATTGATATATTTCTGAAGAAAAAACAGAATAATTGGAGAACTCTTAAGATAAGTAATTCCCCCCCCCCTGCATTGTAATTTTAAAAATAAAACTTTAAAATAATGTGGCCTCGGCTCAGAAAGCGCCTTAACAATAGAATTTCTGTTATATACGTGAAACACGAAACAATTAATTATTTTGTTTTGTTTTCCTTAACTTTTGTTTTGTCTAAATTTTTACGAAGAAGAAATTAGTTTCTAAATCTGTACGGGGCATTTGCGCTTTATCAGTAAATATTCTTTACAAAAATAAAACAAAATATTTTTGGAAAATGTTTTCAAAGTCTTGAATAATAAATATTTGAAATTTTTTTAAAGAAGAAATTAAAATGTTAAAAATTAACAATGACTGTACGCATGCGCTGTTGTTCTTGTTATGTTTTTGACACAGCTGACAGCAGACTTAAATAATTAATAATATATTCTTAAAAGTTTAAAATGTCGCACAACGGGTGCCACCGGCTTCCAGGGTTTTCACATTTTGACTTTCCTCTTTCAAGCTTAGAGCTCAAATTCTCATCTCAGGTTTAAATATTTATTATTTAAGAATAATTGGCAAATCCTATTAATCATCATTCTAAACAAATGATGGGTAATTTCCTAGAGACCAATTTTACGGACCCCCCCCCCTCCTATCAATTTTGACATGACTTTTTATCGATTTTTAAGTAGTTTTAATAAAGCGCTCGCCCAAGAAAGTGTCCTAACCTAACCTAATTACTACCTAACCCTAAATATATACTAATTCAATAGAAATTAAAGGTCTGTACTGGTCGGAGCGCTCGGCCCCTGGGTCTGTCATTTCCGCTGCGCTCGGTCTAGAATTTGTCCTGACCTAACCTAACCCCGAAATAATACAAATTAAATAATTTTTAGGTTCTCAATTCTAACACGGGTCTGGATCTCTCAATAGTGAACGGATTGGATTTGACAAATTCTAATTATGAGGTTAGTAACTTAGTATTGATAATAATCTGACAGATTATGGTTTCATAACAGCCAGGGGACAGGGGGATGTAAAAAGGATGATCGATTCATAACTTTTTTAAATGAGCTAACCACCCCCCTGCAGAGGTTCATAGTAATTAGATATTGAATTGGCTTTATGTCAAATTTTAGTTGAAAAACTATTTTGATATTCCAGGGGATGGGGGCTCAACTAAATCACCTTTGGTGAATCTAGATTTATGAATATTTTCCATTTTTGATAATTTTATTTTATTGAAGACTTTTAATTTTATCTTTTTTATTCAGGGCTTAAACTTGAGCAGTAATGGAGGTGGTCAATCTACGAGAAATGAAAACAATTCTCAGCAACAACAATCAGCTCAGGTAAAGTCGTCGTCGTATTTATCAATACGTGAAGACGACTTTCTATCTCAAATTTGATTTCTACCAAGCTTTCAAACAGAAACACTTAAACATTCAAACTTGAACTAACTGTGTCTCTTTGTTTACTTGTAAACTTGTAATTTGAAAAATGCCTCTCAGAGATAAAAGCATTATTAATAAAAAGTCGTCTTCATTGTGTTGATATAATCGACGAGCAGTGAAATACAATTTCTTAAATTAAAAAATTTGCCCAAAATATAAAATAACCAATATGGATTCCTTTTAAACCTGAATATTGTGCATGTTTAGCACCTTTTACATGATTTTTAATCTTAAATATAATTCTTCATTTTCTTGGTTATAATTAAACTTAATTAATTAAAGTTTTCAGATTTTCAAGGAAAAATACACATTACACATTACTTACTTTATTTAAACACAAATTGTTTGAATAAACATACATTGTAAAGTTTGAAGATATTAAGTAAGAAACCGAACAAAAAAAAGAATCATCAATGCTTAAGATTATACTGGACATATTGTAAATGTACTGAAAATGTACAGTGTAAAAAAACACAGTTTTAACAGTTCAGAGGCATAAATTTCAACAGAAATATTTTATTACTTTATCTTTTAATCAATATTTTGTGCTGTTTCATATTTTAACAGTTTTGTAGTATGCATAACTTTTAATTTGCAATACTTACATTAACGACACTTAAGAATCTATTAAAGATCTATATGGAAAATAGTTTTATTTTATTTTTTATTAAACCCTACAAAGCTTAGCTCATGAATTGCATTATTTTGCATATTTATTTTTTCGACTGAAGATGTACAAACCTGATGATAAAATTACTAAGAGGTAATTTTGGTTAGGTTAACATCGCTACTTGCTATGATATCGGGTTTGAAAGATATGTATAATGTAACATTTAATCCCTTGATATTGTTACAATCCCAGACATAAATCCTAGGGAAATCAAGATCAATCGTTGCCCCCCATCTTTGAGGGTTAATGCAAGACTTCACTTTCATTCCCAGTACCAGTTCATAATTTACCCAAACCTCTCATCTTGTGTATAATATCTATCTCTCAATGTCTTGAATAAGTGGGTTTAACATTACACATTTTATTGGTACAAATATATCTGTTAATATCTATTTATATTAAATCATATTCCATATATTTGTGGAGTCCCTCAGCGGTAAAACAAGCCTCCACTAACTCATATATGAGGAAGAGTCCCTCAGCAGTGAAGTAAGTCTCCACTAACTCTTATATATGAAGAGTCCCTCAGCGGTTAAGCAAGCCTCCACTAGCTCTTATATAAGAAGAGTCCCTCAGCGGTTAAGCAAGTCTCCATCCTAGCTCTCTACAAATCTGCCCCTGATCTCTAGTCTCCACAGTATCTGCAACTTCCACAGTATCTGTAGTATCCTCCATATCTGCAGTATCCACATATCTGCAGTATCCTCCATATCTGCAATTCAAGCCCTCTCGGAGTCTCCAGTGTTTATAACCATAGAAACACCTAGAACATGGGAGTCTGTGGGTAGTTGAACCAGCTGTATATAGGTGAGACTACATTTCTCTGATTCTCTTGTCTGTTCTGTAGCTCTAGTGATCTTCTGAGTCTCCAGTGTTTCTAATCATAGAAACACCTGGAATATTAGAGTGTGTGGGTAGTTGGACTAGCTGTGTTGAGGTGGAACCACATATCTCTGATTCTACTGTAAACCTGAGATATCTATCTCATCAATGGATTATTCCTCTGATCTGTTGTAACCTGGGATACCTGTCTCATCAATGGTTTATTCCTCTGATCTGTTGTAACCTGAGATATCTGTCTCATCAATGGTTTATTGTATTCCTGAAGATATGATCATGTAAGATATAATCATGTAAGTCCACATGCTGTAAGCCTTCTGAGAGCTGTCCATGAAGTGCCCGTCCCCCAGCCTTGGTTGAACAAACGGAGCTTGGCTCATACGTCTGTTCTACTCAAGGATCTGGGGTGCACTGTCCAATCTTAATGAATCAGTTCAGGTTAATTACTCTGCTCTGATTCTAGTAGGTTACCTCAGGTATATAGCAAGAGTTGAAGATTAGAACAAAGGACCACGCCTTTAAATATTACAATAACCAAATAGATTCTAGTACAATAGATGGCAACGTAGAATTGAATTTGTACACTTTAAGCACAGCTGTATTCTGACGTCACAAGTGTCCATTCAGTTTTTGTGTCCAAAAAGATGATCAATAATAGTAATAATTTTGAGATAAAGTGCTTATTTTTCGGTAAATTAAGTGCAATTTTGTGTTCTTTATTTTTAGCTTTTACACTTTTTATTTAATCTTGGAAAACATGCCAACTGATGTGAGAAAATGTCGTTTTCTTTGTTAAATTGACCCTTGTGAAGTCGTGTCTAATTGGATCATTTCTCTGTCAATTTGGGTAAAACTAAATTTTTTATATAATACCAAACAACGCACTTACTCTAATCTTATAAATAAAAATTATGAAAAATTTCCAATTACTCTTTAATGAACAACATCTTTAAAAATTGAAAAAATTGATTAAAAAGTTTCAAGTTGTGTTATGAAATAAATTAATTTGTTTTGATCTAAACTGAATATTTTTAAGATTTCCAATCGCAATCTTGAATCCGTGGCCAGCACTTCTCAATCCGCCAATCCCCAAGCTGCTCAGCAGCTCCTGGAATCTGGAGGAGCTGCATTTTCTCAGCAGCTGCTTGGGTCTGGGTCCAGCTGCTCCCAGGGTTTAGAAGGGAGCTGCTCAGATGAAGCTGAAATGGTTTTGAACCTTAGTACTCAGATTGGATTAAACCTTACCAGGAAAACTATTTTAGAATTACTTCTTTTTAAAGTTTTGTTAGAAAATCTATTTCATGGGAAAATTAATATTTAATTTTCCATTTCACTGAATAAATTTGTTTAGGGAAGTCATTTTCTGAATTATTTTTTTTTGTGAATAATTGAAGTTGAAGGGATTTTAGAAATAGATTTTAAGGATGGTTGGTGAATTTTGATTCAACGAATCCCCAAAAATATGATTTAAAAAAAATTACTTTATGAAAAGGAATTTCTTAAAAAGCTTTTATTTTGCTGAATGGTTTGTTTTAAGAATTAAGAATTTTAAGAAATTTTAAAAAATCACAACAATTTCAGCACAATTAGAATTTTCAGACATTTCTAAAGAAAAAATTCGATTAAGTCTGAATTAGATTTTAGGCCTTGTTTCCCTTTTATAGGTAATAAAAAATCCTGTGTTCAGTAGAATTAAATCTTGTTATCTTAAGATTTTGGTTTGTTGAGATTTTTTTAGTGTAATCAAAAGGGCTGGGCAAAGGTTCGCTAACGAAACGAAGGGTTTCGAAAATAAACGGAAGAGTCCATTAACGAACGGCAACAACCGTTATCTTTTAAATCATTAACGAAAGGGATAAGCTGTTTTGAAGAAAAGAATAAACGGTTGAAATCGAATTTTTTTTAAACGGTGAATTGCACTGAACTTGTAAAAAAAGCAGTTGTTAAATTTTTTCCCTTAACGCCGTTAATAAAATCAAGACTTAAAAACATGGAAAATACCTTTAATGAAACGAATTTATGTTTCCTCTAGAACTAACAGCTACCTAAGATTTTAGTTTAAAAACGGTTGAACTAGCCATTAACGAAACGGCTTGAAAAAGTTGGAAAATGCCCAGCCCTAGAAATCAAGTGTGTAGGAAGCAATAATATCATATTTTTCAGTCTTATTCTTACTTGAACAGGATGAAAACTTATTGGCCTAACTATAAAAAATTAAAATTGGTTTTGATAGGCCTGGGCAAACTGTTCTTGACTATACAGAGATGCTGGGAATAGATCAGGATACATCATTCACACATTCTCTTCAGGTTAGAATAGATCAGGATACATCATTCACACATTCTCTTCAGGTTAGAATAGATCATTCACACATTCTCTTCAGGTTAGAATAGATCAGGATACGTCATTCACACATTCTCTTCAGGTTAGATTAGATCAGGATACATCATACACGCATTCTCTTCAGGTTAGAATAGAAGAGGATACATCATTCACGCATTCTCTTCAGGTTAGAATAGATCAGGATACATCATTCACACATTCTATTCAGGTTAAAATAGATCAGGATACATCATTCACACATTCTATTCAGGTTAGAATAGATCAGGATACATCATTCACGCATTCTCTTAAGGTTAGAATAGATCAGGATACATCATTCACACATTCTCTTCAGATTAAACCAGAACTTATCTATTAACAACCTGTGCATAACATTGGTTTGGAATATATAACAAACGAATTTTAAAGACTGAAATGCAACGATCAGTTTGGTGATGTTTGTTGTTAGTTTATTAAATTTTTAAAAAATCAGCTTATTTTTTTGTTATTAACATATAATGGAATTGTTGATATTTTGGCAAATACTGATATTCGTTAAGGTATTTTTTGTCTTGCATTATTGATTGATTTTGTATGTTGATTGATTTATTGATTGATTTATTGATTGATTTTTTATGTTGATTGATTTATTGATTGATTCTTCTTCAGGAGACAGAGTTCGAGTATTACAGTGGTTATTATGAAAACTATTCCCAGCAGATTCTTTGTACTCCGGCATCTACAGATGAGCAGAGGAGCTCACCGCTTAATCTTGAACACAGGTAGCTTGATTATGAACACAGATAGCTTGATCTTGAACACAGATAGCTTGATCTTGAACACAGATAGCTTGAT
>NW_019396151.1:138537-191745 GCF_000591075.1 Eurytemora carolleeae
CCCGTAGCTTGATCTTGAACACAGATACCTAGATCTTGTACACAAGTAGCTTGATCTTGAACACAAGTTGCTTAATCTTGAACATAGGTAGCTAGATCTTGAACACAGTAGCTTAATCTTGAATATAGGTAGCGAGATCTTGAGCACAGGAAGCTTGATCTTGAACATAGGTAGTTTGATCTTAAACAAAGGAAGCTTAATTTTGAACATAATTAGCTAGATCTTGAGCACAGGTAGCTTAAAGTGAGTGACCGGCAATGTATGGTAGTTAAACTGAGGTCCTGTAGTATCGTGGAGGAACTTTTTAGGAATCATTTGAGACCCAAGAGACGTTTTTGCGGTGCATATTTGTTCAATCTTTAAAATCTTCATAGATTGTCCAGTTTTGAAGGATGATTTTGAGAATCGGTTTTTAAAAACTAATCAATAACGACGACGGAAACATAGTAATAGTTCTACAGTAAACTGACTAGTTGTTTAGGAACAGGTTGAGAAAATAAAAATTAACTATTATCATCGAAAGTAAGTAATCTTATTCAGTTATTGGTTTCTGCAATTTCTCATTATTCACAAACATTTTCTGTAAATTTCCTGGAATTTTTATTGAAAAGATGATATTTGAAGAAATCTGCGAAAAAAAATCACGAATAACAAGCAAGTAACAATATAAGGATGAAAAAGAAATAATTGATTCTAACATTGATTTATTGAGAAAATTTCAATTAGAAATACGTTCCTAATCAACTAATTAATTTACTGAAGAATTTTTGTAACATTTTTTGTCGTCGTTATTTAATAATTTTAAAATGATCGATTCTCAAAACATATCCAACCAAATGAATGATTTTGAACGTCGACTTTGTGCTCAAACTCAGTAGTTATACATCATTAAAACGTTTAATATGTCTCAAATGAATCCTAAAAAAATTCGCCACAATACTACATTCTCAGTTCAACTACCATACATTGCCGGTCACTCCCTTTAAGTCATAATGTTATCTTAAACTGTTTCTGCCTTTATTGTTTCCATCTATATTTATAACCTTAAAATCATATTTCTATTTTTACTCAGGAGTTCCCCCTTGAATCTGACTGCTGTGGGAAGCCTAGATCGGAAACCAAACACGGGGTTTAACTTTGCATTCAAGAGCACTCCAACATCCAACACCATGATATCTTCATCAAATCTAGCAGCACCTTTAAATCCAACATCCTTCTCTAGTTTATCAAACACAGCTAGTGAAGTAGGACAAGCCTCATTAATGATAGTATCATCTATGTCTAAATTAGGAAAAGTAGGATTTAGTGGCACTCAGGGTAAACAAGATCAAACATTAACTTTAAACCCTGTTAACAATAATCCGTCAGGAGCCCAGATGTTTCCTAAGCTTGCCAGTATTGGACAGCCAGGAGAAATGATCATGAATATAATTCCTGTTAATTCTGTGCCACAGCAAAAAATTGTTAAATTCTCCTCGAATGAGGCAATTTCTTCTCAAGTTTATAATTATAGTAATCAAGCATTTGATTACAGAATTACTAACAAACTTTCTTCATTCTATAATCAGCCTGGCAATCAATCAGACAACCAACTAGTTAATCAATCCAACAAGCCTGGAGAGCTAACAAACAACAAACCTGTTGATCAAACAAACACCTTGCAGCGAGCACAGAAAACCATTGGGAAACCAACTTGTAACACTACCTCCAAGCAAGCTGCATTAAACAAACATATAGATCATAACTCAGCAGGAAATCAATCAAGATATCAAACAGAAAATGTTTGTGTAGGAGAACCCCGAATACTTGGATCTTTAAAGCAGGGCTTGAATATGGTTGATGAGGGGGTAGGATCTCAACTCAACAGAGATGATTACTTTGGTTACTTTGACCCGTTTGAGCTTGAGCTGGAACAAGAAGTTGCTTCTGGTGTCGAGCCTGAACCTATGGAAAAACATCTATTGTCCAGAAATGGACCATGCATCAACTCACAAAAGGAATCTTCATCTGAACTTTGGTGCCTTGAATGTAGAATAAAATTTACCGAGGAAAGTCAAGTGATTTCTCATGCTAGAACAGTTCATGGAGACAAAACCAGGAAATCTGGTCAATTGCCAGATTTATGCAGAAAGAGAAAGGCTCTAAAGGCAGAAAATCCGGGAACACGAGCATTGTCAAGCACTGTCCAGGCGGAACTCAACAAGCAGCCATATCCTTTTCAATGCATCACTTGTAATGATAAATTTCAATTCAAGTCAGATCTTCTCGTTCATCTTGATGAACATAATCAAATAAAACCATTCAAGTGCTCAGTCTGCAACCTTGGGTTTACATTCCAGTCTGCCAGGAAACGTCACGAAAGATCTCATACAGACGGGGGTGGTAAAACAAATTCCTGTGAAGAATGCCGGAAGTCATTTTCAAGGAAAGCTGATTTGCGGAATCACATGAAAACGCATGTGGGCGCTAGAATCTCGTGCCAGCATTGTGCGCAAATGTTTAACAATGAAAAGAGCGCGGCAAAGCATGCTTGTAGCGCGCAGAATCCCGAGAAAAAATATCCCTGTCCGCTGTGCGACGCAGCACTTAAAACTAAAGTTGAGTGGGGTGCACATGTGTGGAAGCACACTAAAGATGCGCGTTATGTGGTGTGCACAGAGGAAGAAGATTTGCCTGTATTTGAACCTAACCAAACCCAGACAGAGTTGCAGCCAAAGTATCTCCAAATCTGTAGTTAGAGAGACGGTTGTTGTAATTTCAAGTAATTTTCCTTTTAATCGAAGGACAAACCCTTTATCTGATCAGTGATCATTAATAACAAAGATTTTTTTCTGTGTTTAAAGTTTAGTAATCTTTTCTCCTTTCCTTTAGGAGAAGTGCGCAAATTACTTTTGGAAAGAAACCACAATTGAAAATAACCAGTTTTTAAAATTATTGATATCTAACTCATACTTAATCATACAAAGCTGTTAAGGGTACCCATGTGAATTGAGCATTGTCATCTTTGCATGGAGGGTGACTTGAAATTATGCGTAAAAATTTTCTAATTAAATTTACACTTTGAAACTAGAATTTGTTTGAGTTACATATATGTAATTGTGGATAACAAGGGCGTATACAGAAATAAATCTAAGGGGGGGGGGAATTTAAACTGTAATTTCGAAACACTTGGCTTCTTGGCTACTTTAAAGATACACATTCAGTCCAAATACTTTGCATGTACTATACTTTAAAAAATCATTGTTTTTAAAAAAATCGACATTTTTCTATACTGTTAATTATCTTTGTAATAATTAAGATTTAAACTAGAGATAGTATAAGACATTTTTCTATACTGTTATCTTTGTAATAATTAAGATTTAAACTAGAGATAGTATAAGACATCTTTGAAAATGAAAAACTAATAACTAAAAATAATTATGACTTGCAAATGTTTCTGCTGTGAAATAAAACAATGAGAACAATTGTAATAGATATAATAAAGCGCTTCGTTCATTTATATGTTTGCTATGGCTGCCCAAACGGTTGAATCAAATGGGCTGAATTTTAGTGAGGAAACTCATGGATACCCTTGGGGATGACATAAGCTAAATAAATTATAAGTTTTTTGTTTTAATTCGACTTTTAAAATTCCACGGGCAACGCCTGCCACTTCAGCTAGTTTGAAATAAAAAGAAAGATTACAAAACGGCGGTGCAATGAATAAAGTAAATTAAATCTAAATTAAAAAAAATTGTCTTTGACTACCTCCAAACTCAAGCCTTCGTGGCTTGGCATTTAATAATAATTGTTTTACTTCGCTTTCCCTGATAGCGTCCATCCGATTAGGATAAATGTGCATTCTAAATAGATTTTTCATTCGGACTTCTGTTATGGTGGCTCTGGTACACATATACAATCTTCTTAGTGCACTGAATGAACAGCAAACTTATTTTTTTATGTTCTTCACTCTCCAGTTTAATATTTGAAGAGTGTGAAAGCTCTGAGTTCTAGGAAAGCACTGCCCCCCTTGCACCCCCCCTGTATACGCCCTTGGTGATTAAGTGAGGTCAAAATAAAGGTTCTTAAATCTATTAAAGTTTTGTTTTTATTTTTTATAATCTGATAGATTTTTTTTCATTCTTGCAGTTACAAAATCATTTTTTGCTCTTATAAATCAAATTAAATTGCTTATTATTAATACTGACATATTTTTTAATGTATAGTCATACCTCGTATATGTATAGTAGGAATGCCTTTGTAGGATTTTTTCTTTCTTTGTTGATAATTTACTGGTGAATTCTATTTACAAATATTTTTAAATCAACAAACTATTACAGAGAAACCATTTATACGATTTATACTGCTTATATGTAAAGCTGGTATAATATGGTGGCATGGCTCAAATTTTGTCGTGTTACCGTGAGTCCAGAACTTGTATATGTAAAAACTATAATAACTTGTATATGTAATTAGTATAAAATAAAAACTATTTCCATGCTGAAAAGTCTTCAAATTAGGAGAGTTTTGTTATATGTATTTGTTTTAAACTCTAAAAATTTAATTTTAATATACTTGAAAATGCTGCGTCGTATTTATAATTTTCATTTTTTTGGTAGTTTTCCTTTGTGTTACTTTGATGCAATTTTCGATTTTAAAGGGCGTGTCAGCGAAAAATGAAAGGGGTATAGGCGTACGGCGAAAAAAAAAGCGCTTTTGATCGCTACTAATCTTACCTCTAACTGTTGCGTCTGTAAAATCTAAACTATTATTCTAGGATAAACTACAGCCTGTGAGAAGATTTGTGAATCAGTGTGATCCTGTCAAGAACTTTCTATGCAGGGTGATTGAATATGAACAATAAACTCTTATTAATCCCGCACTATTCAAGTTAAAATAATGTTAAATGCAATTTCTACCTGTGTTTTAAAAATTACGATAACATTTATAAACCTTCCCTGGGGTCCCTAGATGTCCCACAAAAAATTTGGACCCGATCGGTTCAGCCGTTTTGACGTTTATTGGATACAAACAAACAAACAGACAAACAATTAAACAGACAGACAAGCCAAATTTATATAGATGCAGAAGAAACATTGAAGGAAATTGTACGAATTAAAAACTTTAAAATAACAATATCTCATGCCAGGTAAAAGGCTGGGAAACGTTCCGGCAAGTTTTTAAAAATGGAATGGTTAACTAACAGAAATTGCTGTTCTTGTAAAAAAATAACGGTTTAAAAGAATAACGAACGGATTTTATTTATTTTGTAGAGATCACAAACTAAGAATCCACAAGAGATGGAAGGATAAAATCCGGGAAGGATGAAAAGAGAATCCAGGAGCCAGTCTGATTAGAACCAGGAAGAAGAGAAGACCTTCAAGCTTAATTCTCAACATATTTATAGAATTTGTAATATATTTATATCCTAAGAATATCAGTAAATATATAATCTTCACAATTTTGACGTTTTTTACGTGTTTTGATCAGTGGCGTAAATAAGGGGGGTTTTTGGGGGTATAAATACCCCCCCTAGAATTTAAAAACTTCATTTTAAAATTGAATATCTTTTAAATTTGTACAAAAATGTGCAGATACTTCAGATATTTCAGATAAAGTCAAGATATTCTAAATGATTCTAAATTCTAAAGTAAATAGATTTGTAAACAAGAATATAGATGCCTCAGTGTTCGTTTAGTATCCGAGGAGGTTAAAAGCATTGAATTTTGATAATTCACATAATAGTTTCCTATGACTAGAATATTTCATTGATTTTTTATGTAAAAGATAGAACCCATGTCAGGCTGTAACATCCGTCTTGTGTTTACATTACCGAGACAGTACAAAAGATGTGTACACTTCTGAAATAACTTTCCTTGCATTAAATCCATGATCTAAATGTTGTTTCAAAATTTGTCCTATTTTATTTTTTACATGATACAATTTTAGTCGTTTACGGCTGGCACCGTTAACATTTTATAAACTACTCTCCACGCTCCACTTGTGAGCGAGGAGGTGGTGCGGAAAAGGCCTAGTGCGGAGCCCCCGATTATTTTGATTTCGCATTGGGAGTATTGGGAGTGAATATTTTAAGTGCTTAAAATATACTTTAAATTCTTCAATCAGACATATAATAGCTGATAGCAAATAAATAAGGTCGAGACTCGACGATAGCTCTTAAGAAAAAAAACGTTAATATCAAAAACTAACGATTAGGGTTGAGAAATTTTTCTGAAATCATTTAACAGAAGCAAAATTGTATTCTACTTGGAATTTTAAGACATAATTTTAAAAAGCATTTTTACAAAAAGTGGCTCCCTCACATTCGGTTTAAAGATAAAAAATGTAAAAAAATCACTAACGTAAAAGTAAAATCAAAAAAAGCATTTATATTTGGGTATCAATGAAGTCTGCGTAAAAAATTGAGTTAAAAAATATGAAAATTTGGGCAATCTATGGTCAAAAAATCATTTTCTGTCAAATATTTTTGGTACTCAAAAAATGGTTTTATTTTTGTTTTAAATTGGTTAATTATCAATCTCTTCATGTTTTGTAATTTTCTTAGAATTCGGGAAAACAACCCATTTTCAAAAATACCCATGTATTGAATATCTAGTGAGAAAATATCATTTTCGTTCGTGGTGTTTTTTACATTTTTTATAAACCCAATTCAGGGTCTTCGGGGAGCCATTTCTGGGTTTTGTAAAAATTACATTTATGAAACAAATAGAATACAATTAGTTTGTTTATATTTTAATTGCATACGGTTGTACTTGCAGAGACATTATAGAAACGTCTTAACAACAATTTACAGTTTTCATAAAAAAAACTCTAGCAGACATAATATCAAGGCTTTTGAAATTAGGTATTACAATTCTAATTCATAACAGAGACGATATCGAAATCGTCACTGAATTCCCATGTTTATCGGGACACCCTGTAGGAAAACCGATTTGCATAAAGAGAAAATAAGAAGTTTTTCCCCCCTAGTTCTCGTCCTTAGATTCGAGCATTCATTTTTAACAGCAATGCAAATCAATTTATACCATTTCTAGTAAGTAATAACAGTTCAATTGTAATGACATGGGTTTCCTTTTTTATCTGTATCAGTAATGTTCAACCTAAAAATACCTACTAAACATAAGATCTTGAAACTTTTATTTAGTAGACACACAAGATAATTTCATAAATATATGATTTCTAAATGGACTCTCCTCTCATCGGAACTATTTAATCTTTCTTGACAAGATACTTTATTTTTAAAATTGAACTTTCAAACAGGTTATTCATGTACAGTGTACATTACTGCACTGTGCATTGTATGTAGATTGTACAATACAAGACTTTGTATGTACAGAGATCGGAACTATTGTGTGGATATGGATAATCTTGATCACCACGCTTGATTTCGATATCAAATGTGGGCACTTTTAAAAGTGAAAATTAATGCTTAATTCCCACATTAAAGTTCTGGCTTCTGTACACATTATGTACACATTTAAGGTCGCTGAAATAGTTTGATATTGTTAAGGTAAATATGACTAATACTTTAACTAATAAATAACAAGACAATATTTGTTGCTAGTAAGATCTGTAGAGTGTACTGGCTTTGTGTACAAGTATGTACACAAACTAACTGTTCTCTATGACCCCATCAGGATTGTACGTCAAAAACTCTCCACGACTCGTATGGGCGTTTGACATATGAACAGATAATGACACTTTATTTTTGAAAACCTAAAAAAAGAACCAATTTAGAAAAGAAGATTTAAGATAAAACGAAAAATAAAAAACTTTAGAGTTTATGATTTTCTGGGACAGATTGAGCCATCTTATTTAAACTACTTTAGTCTAGAACTGTGTTAGGTTTCAAGTAAATTTTAAAAATTCCGAATTAAAAAATTTATCAATACCATTTCGGGAAAATGTAAACAAACAAAAAAAATTTGAAAGTCAAATTTCGTCAAAAATACGTAACATAAAAAAATACCAAGAAATGCCAACTTGAATATTTAATATGCTGGAAAGGATAAAGAGAATAAAATACCTTTTTGCATAAATAGCAGGGTAATCTTTCATCCTCTGTGTGAACAGTTTGTACGTGTCTTTTCCAATTAGATTTTCTATTTGGTGGATAAACCTTAATGTAAAAAAAATATTAATCCTTGAAATACTTTGAAAAAAAAATAATTTTACCTTTCCACAATGTTCGCATTCGTAAAGTTGTTCGCCGTCCAGTAGAATTGTATTTTCTGAAAATAAAAATAAGATTAGAAAAGTTTTTAAGATGTGATTTGTGTTACAGAAATAAATTCTAATATTTATTTCTGTGATAACAACTGTAGTGCACTTTCAGAGCACTTTCACTTTTGCAAAGTTTATTGCAGGCGGTACATGTGAAAACAAGCCCAACATTTTCATGAATATCTCTAATATGAGTTTTGAGTGCAGAATTGCGGGAGAATGATTTTCCACAAATGTTGCAATCAAGTCCTGAAAAATACACAATTTGAAAACTACAAAATCGTGGAATTGAATAGTAACATATAAATTTGGATAATTTGACGTTTAATATGATAGTTTATGATAAATTCTATGATGCATTCGTAGAGCACTTTCACTTTTACAGTTTTTTCTACAGAGGGGGCAGCTGAATACTTTTCCAACGTTTTCATGAACATCCCGAATATGGTTTCTAAGATTGTCTTTTCTAGAGAACTCTTTGAAGCAGTATGAGCAGAACAGATCTGAAAAATCAGCTTTTATATTAAAAATGTATTTTTGCTCATTGCATTAGTATGTTTTCTTGCATGAGGCAGTAGCGTCTTTTATGCATTCTAAGGGCAGAAACACTTTTGCACGTTTTCCCACACAAAGAACAGCTGATAGGCTGGCCACTGTTAGCATGGATGTCGCGCACATGAACGCTTAAGTTCTGTTTCGTAGAAAACCACTTTCCACAATATTCACAGCCTAAAATATCAAAATAAGTTTTAAATATATATCACAATAAACTAAACTTTAACTTTACCTTCACAAAAAAAATAATTCAATTCTTTATTTCTTTAAAACTTAAATATTACTTTGATGGCCTATGATAAATTGACATGTGTACTTTAAGCGCATTTAAAGATTTTGCGGGTTTTCCACACACTGAACATTCAAACATTATTCCCGCGTTTTCATGAATATCTCGCACGTGGGTTCGTAGAGCATCAGGGCGGGAAAACAGTTTTCTACAATGGCCACAAATCAGATCTGAAAAATTTCGAAGAAATTTAAAACAACATCTATATTTAACAATTTTACTTTCAATAATACTTTGTTATAGATTATAAATGCATCTGTCCCAATACTTTTTAAAAACCTGAAAAAGAAAGGAAATAATGCTCGAGGTGAGTCTTAGGTTTATTTTTTGTACAATGTACACCAGTTAAGTTTTAATACAAAATAGGAACCGTTAACAATTGATCAAGCCAATTTTTAGAACTTGCTGTCCTTCTCTTCTCTCTTCTGTTTCATTCTCCTGTTCTGAAACCAGATTTTGATTTGTCGCTCACTAAGCTGCAGCTGTTTAGCGAGCAGTATGCGCCGGTCAACTTGAACAAAGTTGCAGAAATGGAATTCTTTCTCAAGTTCGAGGATTTGTGCAGAGCTGAAAACTGTTCGCTGGCGGAGGGAGTCGCGGGGGGAGAGTGGGCTTAAACTCATCTCAGAGATCTCTGAAGGATCAAGATGGCCCAGACTAGGATGGGGAACGAGGATTGCTGGAGATCGAGTAGAGCCGCGTCGATCTACAAATAAGAGCGAAATTTTAGAAATGATAAATAACAAATCTTTTTTAAAAATTAACTAAGTACTACTTGAACATAAGGTGTCTAAGAAATAATGTACAATTGTTATCATTCTTTCTCAGACACCAGCTAGCAAATCAAACAATATAATAAACAACTAATTTATTTTTCTCCTTTGTGGTATAAAGATCTATGGTTGCGCAGCGTATTAATATTTTTAAACTGTTTGCCGCAAATGCCGCAACTCATTTTCGAATAATGCAGCACCAAATGATCCGCCAATTCCACTTCTCTTGAAAACAATTTGTAACAATAGGAGCATTTGAACTCGCCGAATCCATATCCTGAAAAATGCAAGAGTTTCACAACAATTGAACAGGTACATGTACGGTTTATTCATTGTACATAAGGTTAGGATTGATAACGTTAGGATATTCTTTATGGTACAACGATTTATGATTAGCTAAAGAGTTCTTAGATTTAAAAACTTTCCCACAGACAGTACAATTCCAGGGGCGGGGACTCTCATGCATGTCACGTACATGAACTCGTAGATTTCCAGACTCGGAGAAGGTTTTACCGCAATAGTTACACGTGTGTCTCCAACCTAATCAATAATAAATACATCAAGAATAATACTAGATTCAAGAATACGATTTTATTCACATTTAATTCTCAAGGTTTAAAAGTATTAAAACTTGAATACGCCATATTGGAGGCTGAATGTCCCGTGTTTCTGTGATAAATAGATTTATGATTCCTCATGCTGCTCACACTTTTGTACAATTTGCCGCAGACTGGACACGGAAACTCTGAAACGAACGAACTATCAGTATTTAGAATATTTGCGACAAAGCTCGCGATGTTTAGTTGAACGATGAAAGTATAGGCTAGCACGAGTACTATAGTATTTCCCACATAGCGAACAAGACCACTCGCCGCCATCTGAAAATTTAGTTCTTAGAAGTGGAGACAAAATAATTTTCCCGAAATGTAAAAGAAATGAGGGTTAACAGTTTATATTTTATACATAGGCTACATTTGAAAATTATCAGTATTTTAAAAACATGGTGTTTCGTTTTTTTACAAACTCCGGATGTTTGAGGCTGCGATGGTTGTTGAGGGAAAACCGGTTCTTGTAAAGTTTCCCGCATATCTCACATCCCCGCTCTGAAATTGTTGGTCCTTCAAATAGCATAATGGTAAAATACGAGAGGGGGTTATGGGGGTTTAGGGCTAACCTACACCAATAATAAATTATATTAAAGTGTGATATTAATAAATTTTAATAATATTACTAACTATTCAAATAGTTGTGACATGCGCATTTTGGTGTCGAATATTTCATCAGTTTGCGCAGGCAAATAATAAAAGACAAATTTTGAAATATTTCATCAAAATTAAACAATTACAAGAAAATATTAAATATCATATTTTTTTCCTCGATGAATTTTTGTTTATCAAAATTATTCCATCTAACAAATATGAATTAAGAAGATTTTAAATTTTTTTTTAGGGATTGCTTGCAAAATTGAAAGCGGATCTAGGATGAGATAAATTAAACTATAAATCAATCCGGATCCTGTATGTAAATGGTTCCGGGTCCAAATCCAGAGTCGACTGATCAATGCTTCTCGCAATTCTTATTTTTTGTTTCCAAATTTAAATTTTTAATATTTTCTTAATTATTGAGTTACTTTTATGAACCTCATTTAGCATTAAATAATCAGGTTTTAATAATATCTTGTTTTAAAATATTTTTAAAAAATCAGTGGACAGAAAATGTTAAGAACCTGGTTTCAAAACATGATCTATCCTACACCCACACTTCATTTTTACACACATTCCCTTTAAAAAGAAAATTTCTCTTTTTATCAGAAAGTTACTTGTACAAAATCCGGGTTACCGTACTGCATGTTCAGATGGGAACCCGGTTTATAAATCTGTACATGAACTATACAAGCTATAACAATATATAAATTGTTATAGCCTGTAGTAGTAGATTTCTAAAAGCAGCAAAATATTAGCAATAAACTACAAAAAGCAGAAAAACTACGAAGCGAGCAGATATAAATATCGTTATTAGAAATATAGAGAACATCTAGATATTTTATGAACAAAAAATAATAATTCTAAATTTTTCTGAAGCAAGGTAAATACAAACAAATGTTCAAATATTTCTAATAAAAGCTATCATGAAAATTTAAAAATCCAGCCTTGAATTTGAAAATAAGAAGTGAAAATATTCAAAGCTGAATTTTGATAGGTAAGGTAGTTATGACTCAAGGATATACAATGAGAAAACTGGCCCCTGACTTCAGTAAAAATATCTGATCTAAAATGCCATGAACCTCTGCTTAAACTTTCCAAACAAATATTTCTAAAGAGCTTAAAAGTTTGAAAGTTTTATATAAATATATAATATATATTTCCCATGATTGGATTGACAAAGTTAACCCGCGCGCATTTTCCACCAGTGGTGCTCCTGAATATCCTTGGCAAAAAAACAAAATGGCGTCCTACCTTTTCCTGCTTGTCCCTGATCCACCGGGTCCACGCCATAGTTTCCGTCCTCGTAGTACTCTCCATAGTCCTCCGTCTCAGCAAACTCCTCCGTAAACGCCTCCCCGACCACCTGAACCGACTGCGGCGGCACAGCCGCGCTGAATCCAGGTGTCACTGTTTCCAACCGCTCTTGCTTAACCGTCGGCGGTTCGGTCGGTTTGATTTCTTCTATCTCGTCATCGTCTATTTGATCGAACTTTGGCCGTTTGGCCGGCGTTTCACTCGGTTCGGCGGCGCGCACTTTTGTTTTGTTGTCTTTGGGTTTGTTTGTGTCCTTGCCGTTGTTCTGACAGAGTCCGCGCACGCGCAGTTTCTCCGCCACAGATAAGAATGAGTTTAAATGTTCTTGTTTCACGTTCACCTCCCCGTTGTACATAAAGTCGAGGATAGAACTCAGATCTCGGGGGCTCACGTCCTGGAATAATGCCAACCAATAAAAAATAATCAGTGCTTAGGATTCGTTGGATCCGCAACATAATGTCTTCCTGGATCCGGATCCAAGGGGCAAAATATCTATAAAATAAAAACAAACAAAAAATACGGTTTTTTCTCAAATCACAAATCTAGACTGTTGAAAAAAGGGAGATAATTGAAAATGTTATTCATGATTTATGATTTATGATTTATGATTTAATCATGAAAATAAGCTGGAAAAAGAAAAAATAACTTGAAAATTCTTCTTTTTGGTTTGAAATAAATCAGTATATCTTTGAGAAATGTTATGACCTGATTCCGGATTTAATGAATTTGAGCCGCGTCTCAACTCCGCAAAAAACCGGTTTCAATTAAGCGCCGGTTTAATCTTGAAACATTGATTGCAATTTTAAGAGGAACCAACCATATTTGTGCCGCGTCTCAAATTCAAGCCGAGGCTCAAGTTCTTTAAAATCGTCCTCAAGATTCGGGTCCAGATACATTACATCAGAGCGGATCCAGGATCCGGATACGCACCAAAATGAAATAGATCCTAAGCACTGAAAAAATACTTTAGAATCACAAGGAAGTGAGCTTACCCATAGTAAAATGACTGGATTTTGTGAAGGGTTTTGTTTGAGTAGATTCTTGAAGGTTAATGAACAAGCTGACAGTATCACCTAAATACAACAAATTAAATCACTTTTCAAGTAAAGTTGAATGCAAGGGGGGGATTATAAAGGAGATGGGAAGAGAAATATATGACTATATTAAGGAAGAACAAGGTCATGAACAAGACAAAGACAAGGTCATGAACAAGACAAAGACAAGGACATGAACAAGACAAGGACAGGAACAAGACAAGGACAGGAACAAGACAAGGACAGGAACAAGACAAGGACATGAACAAGACAAGGACAGGAACAAGACAAGGACAGGAACAAGACAAGGACATGAACAGGACAAGGACATGAACAGGACAAGGACATGAACAGGACAAGGACATGAACAGGACAAGGACATGAACAGGACAAGGACATGAACAGGACAAGACATGAACAAAACAAGGACATGAACAAGACAAGGACATGAACAGGACAAGGACATGAACAGGACAAGGACATGAACAAGACGATGACATGAACAAGACGATGACATGAACAAGACGATGACATGAACAAGACAAGGACATGAACAGGACAAGGACATGAACAGGACCAGGACATGAACAGGACCAGGACATGAACAGGACCAGGACATGAACAAGACCAGGACAGGAACAAGACAAGTACATGAACAGGACAAGGACATGAACTGGTCAATAACATAACAAAGACAAGGACAAGAAGAAGACTAGGGCAAGACAAAGACAAGGACATGAAGCAGACTGAGACATGGACAGGACATAAAAAGGATCAAGACATGAACGGGAAAGGATGAAGGACAAGAACATGAAAAGGACATACCAGGACTAGGATATGTGCAGGTCAAATACCTTGTGTGCTTTTATCTGTTGCCCATCACAGGATAGGGTTACGTCCATGAAATCAGATTCCTCTCGTAAATCCTAAAAATAGAACATTTATTGTTGAATGTATATTATACCACTTGTCGGATTTACTACGTAGCCGAATCAGGAATAATTCTTATTATTCGCACCGATTTCGTGTAAATGTGGTTTAATATCATTATGCGTAGGAATAAAGTGTAATAATGAAAATTATTGTTATAATACTGATTAGTAAACTTTCTTCCTATGCATAATTAGGGTTGGGCGCGTTCCTGGTGGAACGATCGTTCTTTCCCGAGAACGAACGGAACGATCAAGAACGATCCCATCGTTCCGAAAAAAAACGAACGCTTAGAATGCGTTCTTAAAAATATTGGAACGATTAGTAAAAGAACGGAACGGAACGGGAATTGCTTGAAAAGAACGGTTAAAATCGTTAACGCGTTCTTATTATCAAGAACTTGTTCTAAATTGGAAACGCATTTTAAATCACGAATGTGTTCTAAATCCTCTAGAAATAGTTAGAGATTTTTTTATTTTTACGGCCGTGAGGACCTTTTTATTAAAAAATTGTAATTTTTTTAATTTTTTAACAACTCTTTTCCATAAAACTTTTGTCTTTGATGTAATTGTTCGTTACTAAGAACGGAACGGGGGATGGAAACGTTCTTGATTAAGAACAGAACAAGAGGGATGCAACCGTTCTTCAACTAAGAACGCCAAGAACGGAACGGAACGGGAAGACCGTTCTTCTACTCAGAACGGAACGGAACGAGAACGGAACGATAAAAAAAGAGGAACGAGAACGGAACGATTTAGCTGAAGGCCCTCGTTCTAGAACGGAACGATTTCAAAAAAGTTGGAACGTGCCCAGCCCTATGCATAATATACTAGTATCTAAGAATAATACGGTTCATGATGTACAGAAAAGTATAAAAAGCTGACAAATTATATTTTCCCCATTGACACTGTACAGTGTAGTATGTACACTGTACAGTGTAGTATGTACACTGTACAGTACACATAAACATAAAGAGGGAAAACATGAGGGATGGTGTCTGAATAGATTACCTGAAACGTGGATTTTATACATTGTTGGAAATCATTCCATTTGAGACAGAACTGTTCGTCCTGGTTCCCCATCTTATTTCATGGAGGGACTCTGCAATTAGGTTCGTTTGGTTAATTTTAAGATTTGAATAAGGATATATCATTGATTAGAAGAGCGGGGATGGAGGGAAGGGGTCTTAGTCATGTCATCACTCTAATTACTCTACACAAACTTAAAATTTTCAAGGGTTTACACACACAGGATACAAAAATGTAGAGCTGGTAAAGTTACAATTTGAGCAATATCAAATGAAAAGGCCCTAACAGTTAAATTTTTTAAGTATCTTAGAATTAGCAGGATTCATAAAGATAATATTTTAAATACTGATTTATCACAGAAAAATGAATCACAAGGTTATTATGTAAATTTGTTTAAATATAAAATAAAGCAATTTTAAAGATCTATAAATCATGATTAGAAAGGATTACTTCCAGGCTAAATTAGATGACAAGTTGAAAATAATCACGGGATTTCATTAAAAGTAAAAATTCGGCATTGTCATTGAAAAATAGTCTCATAACGTATCAACCAGTTAGGTCAGGAAAACTGATTGACCCCACTTTCATTCTGGTTGAAGGTTAACCCCTGGGTAGAACTCGACTCCAGGCTCTATCTTGATACTGAGTACGGATCCAGGCGTGTAACAGCACTGAGAACCGGGTTCTCCAGTTTATCCATGAGATCCTGATCCACAAACTCCTCTTGAACTCTCACGTTCTCGTTGTTCACGATATTAGCCAGCAACCACACAGTCTCCTACATGAGAACTTCAAACTATTTGCTTATAATCATGATATGTCCGATTTTGACATAACAAAAAAATGTTAAAAATTTCGTCTCATTAAATATAAAATAAAAGCCTGTAACCTGACACAAGCTGGTATAGTTGGTTGAGAGTAGAGCTGTGAGTATGGGTGGGAAGTCTGGATGTCGAACCAGGTGAACGGAAACATTAACACTATCCGGCCCTGCGGCTAGGTTACCCAGGATTCGGATAATCGGTGTTAACACCTGTAGAAATTATTAAAATAAAAATAAAGAAAAATAAAGGGGTTTAATTGTGTTATTTCTTTTACTTTTAGCCCTTCTATACCGTTGTGAACCAGACATACAACTGTATACCGTTGTGAACCAGACATACAACTCTATACCGTTGTTAACCAGACATACAACTCTATACCGTTGTGAACCAGACATACAACTCTACACCGTTGTGAACCAGACATACAACTATATACCGTTGTGAACCATACATACAACTCTATACCGTTGTGAACCAGACATACAACTACCGTTGTGAAACAGACATACAACTCTATACCGTTGTGAACCAGACATACAACTATACCGTTGTGAACCAGATATACAACTCTTTACTGTTGTGAACCAGACATACAACTCTATACCGTTGTGAACCAGACATACAACTATATAAATAAATGTTCACTTGAAATCACTTCAATTTAATATTTGTTTTTATCCTTCCATACCTTAACTAAAGGTCGAGAATCACATTTCTGGAATATTTCGTAGGTTGAAATCTGAACCAATGTATCCAATATCTAAATAGAAAAAAATGTCAACAATTTTTTTTAGAAAAGTAGTTCAACTATCAATAACTAGTTTGACTACTTTTTTATTCATTAATTCCGACCACTGCACTTATAGCCGAACCTCAAGTTTAAATTGTATTATTTATTCAAGAATAAAATCCCTCCCTTAGATTTAGAAATGCACAAGTTAAAGTAGAAAAATTGTCACCGTCCAACAATCATTTATTATCCCCACTAGCTACCGCGCGAATGTAATAAAACTTGGCAGAAAGTTTGTTTGACCTGATGTGTGGAGAACTGTGAATGAAGCATCTGGTTTGCTGAGAGTGAGAAGAAGACCCAGAGGAGTTGGATTGGAGACCTGGTAGACAGGTTGGAGGTCACCAGGCGGGTCAGGGAGGTCAGACTAGCGGCCTCGAGGTCAGAGTTCGTCACGAGGTTGTACAAGGATTGGTAACTCAGTTCCTAAAATAATTAAATACAAATGGAGGGTATATAGTATATACTTTGTTAAAATTCAGGTTTTTGTCGAATATGATTCATCCTGACTTAAAATAATTTGTTAATGCCTAAAATTTATTTATTTTCCCCCAATCCCAATCCTGTCCCAATCCCGTCCCGTCCCGTCCCGTCCCGTCCCGTCCCATCCCATCCCATCCCATCCCATCCCATCCCATCCCATCCCATCCCATCCCATCCCATCCAACTTGAAGAAGAATAAAGAAAAAATTGTAAAAAAAGTGTGGCAGGGTATACATGTACTTTATGTACATATATACCTTAGAGTAGACTTGTTTTGTTGCTTTACTCCAATGTTTTTTGTCTTTATTTTATTACTGTCGGGTTTCCTCTTCACTGACCTGTATTTGCTCCTCCCCAGAATTCGCCAAGTTCAGTAGATTTGGAAATATCTGTTGATTCAGTAAAACCTTCTCAAAACAGACAGATTTAATATTTAATTAATCGCATTTTTCGGTCCATTTTGAATAAGGTCAACATTAAAAGAAAATTTCAAATTGCAATTATATTTTCGTCATATTCTTAGTTTAAAGAATTGCTATTTTGAATTGAGAGCCACCATTTTAAATTAAGATTTACCATTTTGAATTGAATATTACCATTTTATATTGAGAACCCCAATTTTGATTTGAGAACAAATATTTTGAATTAAATCTAATTTCCTTGTGAGTTTGTTTATCTTTAGATCTAGTTAGATTGACCAATACTGTGCAAGCCAGCTCTTGAACCTAATAATAGATAAATTAAGAAGGCTAGGATAATAATGGAATGGAATAAATGTATTATGACAGTGTGATGTGAATGCATGTAATGTATGTCTGTAGTATGAACAGATGAATATAAAACTGAAAGTTAGAAGTATGAATGAATGAATGAATGAATAAATTAATATATAACAGGATGAGAAAAATAAAACATTAACTGAATGGATGAATGTCTAAAGGATGGAAGGATGGAAGAATGAAATATTAACTAAATGGATGAATGTCTGAAGGATGAAAGGATGGAAGAATGAAATATTACCTGAATGGATAAATGTCTGAAGGATGAAAATATGAATGAATGCTAATATTAACTGAATGGATGAATGTCTGAAGGATGAAAGGATGGAAAAATTAAATATTAACTGAAAGGATGGAAGAATGAAATATTAACTGAATGGATGAATGTCTGAAGGATGAAATATTAACTGAATGGATGAATGGATGAAGGATGAAAGGATGAAATATTAACCGAATGGATGAATGTCTGAAGGCTGAAAAGATGGAAGAATGAAATGCTAACTGAATGGATGAATGTCTGAAGGATGAAAGGATGAAATATTAACTGAATGGATGAGGGATGAAAAGATGAAAGAATGAAATATTAACTGAATGGTGAATGTTCTACCTGAACATTATCTCCTGAGAGCATTGTTATAAGATAGGGACCAGAAAATCTCGCTATCTGAACCTGTTTAGAGTCACGTGTCCGGCTAGCTAGGTTCGAGTCTCCCACTTCTTGTCCCACCTGGCCAGACTCTTGCATGGTTAGGTTGGCGAGACAGTACATCGCCAAGATCTGCTTCCCACTGTCTTTCCCTGCAACAAGACATTTGATTCCAAGATATCAGTTAAATAAAAACTTTAAGACATCGTAAAAGATTGGATCAACCTCATAAATCAGCCGTAAAACAATAATTAGAGGAGAGGAGGTTCATCTTTTTAGAAAAATTACCCTTTACAGTTTACAAGTGGTTTGGGTGGGTAGATTCTTAAAATTACCACAAAATTACCACATGCAATTGGAACTTCAGATAAGTTACGTACAAAAAATCAATACGCAAGAATTGTCATTCTTTTTACGAGTTTTTACCCAGTAATTCAATTATTGTTCCGAAAGATTGATTTCCATTATGGCGATTAAACCCCCACTTTATAGCGCTCTGCACTAACATACCCTACATCTGGGAAAGAATACCCCCCCCTCTGTATTTTATCGTATATTACCTGAAATAAGTCCAACAAGGCCATGTAAACAACCATCTTCTGCTTGAAACTGTAAACAGTAATCAGTATGAAGGAGGGCACTGCTTAATCTAAACAAATGTATACAATTTCAAAAAATATAAGGAACCCGATTTATAGGATAGTTCAGTCATGCATTCATTTCTAATAATTAATAATAGGTAACAATCATTTTAAAAAGTTTAATCATCTTATCATTCAGCAATTTAAGCCACAGCTAGGACTATGTCACTATCTTATCATATTAAATATTTATCCAATTTCATGTCAACGGGACTATTAAAAATTTAAATAAACGTGAAATTTAATCCCTGGTACTCAAATTTTGATATATTCAGACATCATCCTTTTTCAATCTGTTGTACAGGAAGGAATGAAAATATCGATTTTTCTCTCAAAACGGTTTCAGACATCAGGGAGTAGATCGATAATGTCGTAAAATACTTCACAATATTCAATAAATATTTAGGGAATACACATGGGTTGTTTTGTTGCTTTACTCCAATGTTTTTTGTCTTTATTTTATTACTGTCGGGTTTCCTCTTCACTGACCTGTATTTGCTCCTCCCCAGAATTCGCCAAGTTCAGTANATTTACTGAATGAACAAAGAAAAATAAAAAAACAATTATATTGAGGGGAACTTGAAAGACAAAAGTTTAAAATAACGTTTCCAAACTATGATTCTTCAATTAAATAGAACTTAAAATTTTCACGAGATTTATTTTATTTGATTTACTGCGAGAACCTGTTTTTATTTCTTCATACTTTTTGATTCCACCGAATGGACAAATAAATAATAAAAACACGAAAAAGCTCAGAAAGCGTCGATTACCTTTTTAATTGCGTTGAAGAAATTTTTCCAGATTTGCACAAAATTATTAAATTCTTTTTTTCTCTGTCTCCAACTTCAGACTTGTATTCAGACAAATCAATCTTTCTCCCTCGAGACTGCGCTTCGAGCCGTCGACGCGCTCGAGCCTCGGCCCCGGACACGTTCGCGCGCTGAACAACAGCGCGCACCTCCTCTGAACCTTGGGCAGGTCCATTCATTTCATCTGGAAAGAAACTTTATCATATCCATATATATAAACAGCAAATTATCTAGTATAAACCGATTGGATGGAAGAGGGAGCCGTATAAAAGTTGGATAGCACGGGGGGGGGGGGGAGGTAATGAAAATATCGCGAAAATATATATATTTAATTTCTGTAAGTTATGTTTACCAGAAAATAGAAATATCAAACCAGGATGTAGCAAATGTAATCACGTACAGCTAATTAATGTTTCGGGTGAAGGTGTTAAATGACAAATTAAGAAAGATGGTCATATCCTAGAGAACTGTTTTAGGATCCCGGCACAGAATTCCCAGTGCCACATCTGTAATCTTACGAAGGCTTCTAATCATTTAAAATCATACACCTGGGACGGCCGAGGACGGATAAACATATTGTAACCTTTTTCATAGAAATAAACCCTTGCACTGTTCAACATCTCAAGGCCGAGCGCTGAGGATAGGTAGCAAGATAAATACAAAGAGGGAAACCAAAGGGCGGGAATTTATAATTTAATTTATGTACCGTTAGGAGATCGATTGATTGACAAACTAAGGGCCGGGTCAAGAGTCCCCTAATAGCACTCTTAACTAATCCTGGTTGGTAGGATCATCTACCCTACGCTTGAACCAACCTACCCTAAATAAATAACAGGACTTTTCATCTAAAGACGGACAAATAACAACAATTTAACTTTCACCAAACAAAGCACAGAGTCTAGAGACGCTCACTAAACTGAAGTAATTAAACAATAATAATAAATGCCGAGAACCTTTAATAGCATCACTTCTAGTCCAAACCTTAATCTTAATTGTTTTTGAACAGAGACGACATTAAAATATATAAACACAATAAAAATTACATTTGAGCAACACAAATTTATTTGGGATGACATAGTTGACATTTATCTGCAATAATATGCATTTATTCTGAGACAACTTTAACATTATTTTGAGAGAAATTATTTTGACCGGAAATAGAATTATTCAAATCGGATCTAATTGATTTAAGATTGCGAACCCCGCATTGATAAACTAAAATTACAAAATAATTAAAGCTTTTCCATTATTTAACATTTTTTCTGTTTCCAAGCATTGGTTTTAAGATTTTTAAAAATTATTTTTACTAAAATGTCGGTGATCCAAACCTGAACTGGAAGCTGAAATATCCTTGGCAAATGTCTGAAAAGTGTACACTTGCGTCAGCTGATCCAATTCGGCCATTTCTCTGCTACACAGACCATTTTTTTGGATCCTTCAAGTTTCCAGCTTACGAGGAGGGGATACAGTATTTAAAAATGTTCTCCCAGACGAAACAATTGGTCCCCGTCCTGTAAGTATCTTTCAAGCGCCATTATTTTTGCAGTTTCGCTTTTATCACATTGATTATTTTAATTTAATAATGTTTATCCTGGAAAGCTATTATTATGTCCATGAATTAGATTTGCAGTAAGTAAACTATATATGAGAAATGAGTTTTTCCTTATAATGCTAGTCAAAGGTGTATAGGGCGATATTCACCTTGATGGGGAATTTCTGATGTTTTGGTTCAAAGTATGTATGTAAAATTTAGCTGTTTGATATCTTTATTTCCTTTTCTCTCCTTCAACCCCATCCTATCGTAATATTACCACTTCCTAAATATCGCGCCCTTAACAATTTTTGTTAAGGAACGCGCAATGTCAGCAACAGCGCGGGATGGCAAACTTGAAGATCATCGGTATGCGTCTCAAGTCTGTCAGGAATATCCAGAAAATCACCCAGTCCATGAAGATGGTAAATATTTTAAATCTTAAGTTGGTGTGTTCCTTACTGCGACACAGGAAAAATTATCTTTTTTGATAATGAATTTTTAGTGTTCACGATTCGGGAAAGCAAGTTTTTTTTGAATCACTTGACTTGCATCCTACATAAGAATAAATGGCAAGTTTAATTATTCTTGATATGTAAAGGGGTTTGAAAAATTTTGCTTCAGTAATCGTGTCCAGCGACAAATTTATTGCCTGCCATTGAGTTTGCCCGTCACCAATAAAAAAGGAGTTTTCCTCCAGTAAAATAAGGTTTGTTAAAGTCGTTTACCTAATAAAATTTTATAAATAAATAACAGTAAGCGTATAAGTGTGCGTTAAAGGTGTTTGCCAGTTATAACAGGTGCCCGTAAATATCTCAAAGTAATTATATGTAGTAAAAAGTGTTAGCTAGTAAAAATTGTGTACTAATTGTATCGGTCCTTTAAATGTATGCTCTAAGGTGTTAAACAATTTATTACGTATGCGGGGTGTTATTAAGGTGTCAAGTCACTGACAAATGTACTTTTTTAATGTGAACCTGGAAGACAAAGTATGTTAAAAGGTGTCTAGTTGTATGTTATGTTCAAGGGTGCAATGTTTAAGTTGTCCCTGTCAGCCATTAGAAATGTAATTTTATTCCGTCATTGTCAGCCACTAATAAATGTATGGTAAGTTGCCACTGTAAGTCACTCTAAATGTAAATATAAGGTGTCGTAAACCACTATATCTTCGCTGTCACTGTCAGCCACTAATAAATGAATGTCAAGGTGCGATTGTAAGTCACTTTTAAGCTGTCACTGTCAGCCCTTGTAAATGTATATATTTAAGGTGTCAGCTGCCAAATTCGCCCGTGCTGAGAGAGATCTGAGGGCTGCCAGACCTCTGGGAAGTGCTGCCAAGTCCTTTTACGATCACGCTGAGGTTAAATAATTTAGTATTTTGTCATGAACAGAGAAACATGTTAGCTATCTTTTTTAATTTGTGTTTACTCGCAATATTGGTGATATGTTTAATTTTAGGGCTGGGGTTTGAAAAAAGGTGCAATAACTAGCCATGTGATCCAATCTGCACTTTTTCCAGATCATTAAAAATCATATCCCCGGGAATTTTTCTTTTTGATTTTAATATGAACCCCAACAAAGAAATTTTGTTCCATTTTTTGCTTTAATCTTGCTTGTTTAGGTTTCTACTAATAAGGAGGCCCCCAAGGAACTATATGTTGCTATGACCAGTGACAGAGGTCTCGCCGGAGCCGTTCATTCCAGCATCAACAAAGCTATCAGGTAAACCGACACCCCACTCCTCATTCAAATCCGTACCCTTAACATAACTCAACGGGAGTTTCTGTTTTGTTGTATCTCCGAAATTTTACTACAAATGTATTAGGGTTAGGGCTTAGGATTCGGATATTTGGATCTGCAATATTTTGGCTTCCGGGATTCGGATCCGCGGAACCGAATACAGGGGGCGGAAATTCTTATTCCCTGGCTAAATACCATTTAAAACCTGGTATAATTTTAGTTTTTGCTCTCAAAACACAAGTCTTAATTGTTCACTAACGAGCGCTTATTAAAACTTCATAATCTTTGAATGTTTCAGCAGCACAAAAAGAAGCGAAAAAAGTAGCGAAAAAAGTAAGAAACAAATTTTCAATCTGTTAAAAAAATCGGAGTTAAAGGAAATGTTCATGACCCGGATCTGGATCAATTTAATTACAGGGCGGATTCATTATCCGTATCAAAATAGAAATGATTATACATAACAAATCCTTTAATGAAACGTGATGCAGAAGCAGGCATAAATTTCAATACAGTATCTTGTACTGAAATTGTGATACAATACAGAAGCAGACATAAATTTCAACACAGTATCTTGTACTGAAATTGTGATACAATACAGAGGCTGACATATATTTCAATACAGTATCTTGTACTGAAATTGTGATACAATACAGAAGCTGACATATATTTCAATGCAGTATCTTGTACTAAAATGACTTACAAATTTGTGGCGGTGACAAAAGACTATCAGGTTTGAAATTGTGTTATATCGCCATTAAGTAACCGACACTGTTTCGATAAAAGTGCTTACCACTGGACTTGTTAAGGAATGATTTGAATGAGAACTTGAGAAGGCTAGCCTGGAGAACGTGAAGGATATCTAGTTTAGACTGTATATCCAATATTAAGGAATGAATTGAATGAGAAGGTTAGCCTGGAGAACGTGAAGGATATCTAGTTTAGACTGTTTATCCAATATTAAGGAATGATATGAATGAGAAGGCTGGCCTGGAGAACGTGAAGGTTATCTAGTTTAGACTGTAAATCCAATATTAAGGAATGATATGAATGAGAAGGCTAGCCTGGTGAACGTGAAGGTTATCTAGTTTAGACTGTATATCCAATATTAAGGAATGAACTGAATGAGAAGGTTAGCCTGGAGAACGTGAAGGATATCTAGTTTAGACTGTATATTCAATATTAAGGAATGAGTTGAATGAGAAGGCTAGCCTGGAGAACGTGAAGGATATCTAGTTTAGACTGTATATCCAATATTAAGGAATGAATTGAATGAGAAGGCTAGCCTGGAGAACGTGAAGGTTATCTAGTTTAGACTGTATATCCAATATTAAGGAATGAGTTGAATGAGAAGGTTAGCCTGGAGAACGTGAAGGATATCTAGTTTCGACTGTATATTCAATATTAAGGAATGAATTGAATGAGAAGGCTAGCCTGGAGAACGTGAAGGTTATCTGTGTCGGAGATAAGTCCAGAGGTTTCTTCCAGAAATTCTTCCCGGTAATATTCAGATTCTTAATGGTTAACTGTTTAATTGAAAATTACTTAAATCTCATTTAAAATTAATAATTCGTCATGTTTAATGATCTTTACGGGTATCGTTGTCTGATTTATAACATGGTTTTATATCGATGCGTTTATTTAAAATAGGAAGTTTTCAGCGCCTTTAAATACAGGGTGTCCCCCGAAACATGACAGTTGCTGAATATTTTATAAATGTCTTCTTCCATAATTTTTTAAGTTGTTTGATACCAAAGAAAATAATAATAAACATTAAATGGCAGTTTTATTATAGTAAAATCGATCCCAGATTAAGATATATTGGAGTAAAAGATTTTTCTACCGAACTGAACTGCAAAAAGTCTTCCAATCTAAACCAGTATTTGGAAGACGACATTCTAAATTGTTCAACTGTCATGTTTCGTGGGACACCTTGTATATCGTTATAAGACGAATATCATTGCTTACAAATTGTATTTTTTAAACGAAAATTCTTAATTCTCGCATTATTGCATTATTAGTAAGTATTGTTCCGATCGTTGCATTTACCACCTAGTCCCTGCTTATCCAACCTGTTCCATTTCCTCCTTTTAGTCCCTTCACTTAAACATTTATTCATACAATTTTGTTACATTCAAGAAGCATTAAATATAATGGAGATGGAATCGACCCTCCCCGCCCTACAATATGATTATATATTCTATGCAGACGGTACTTCAGTTCAAAAAGAAATATTTGTCTGAAATACACTGATTTCGGATTTCCAGACTTGTTCTGATAACCATATCAAGTAATATTAAGTCTGACCCTCACACCATGGGCACATTTTCAACTGGTCTCCATTCTTATTTCTCAATGGTTTCCCAATCCCTCTAAACACCACTCAACAATATGTTAACTCCTAGCTCGGTATTACACCTGCCTCAAAATCTCTAGATCAACCCTTGTGTCAGCAGAAGACACGTTTTCCTTTATATTTCGCCAATTTCAACGGCGATAAAATTATTCCTGACGTGACTAGAATATTTTAGGAGAATATTTTGATGGTCGGATCCGAGATCGGCAGACTCCCACCTCAGTTCGGAGATGCTAGCAAGGTGAAATTCTTTTATTACCTTTTTTCGTTCCCTCAAGTTCAGAAATATATTTTCTATTTACAAAGCAAAATTCTCCTTCAATAATAAAATTGAATTGTATTAATGTATCTCCTTTTTATCCCATGACAATGGAGTAAAGGTCCAGTTAGAGCAGGGGCGGGACGGTGCTTCCTGCGCCTGGAGCCGTTTATGGGGGGGCTTTTTCAGATTTCATCTTATGATTCCTTATTAAAATTATTTACAACTTCTGAATAGGGAAGTTAAGCAAAAGTTTTAATTTCCCGAAAAAAAATAGTTGTACACAATTTTATATTCTTAAGAGATGAAAATGCGCGAGTTTTTTTCCTGAAATCTTAACAGAGCGGGTTGTTATTTTACATAACTGTCCCAAGGGACATTAAGTATCTTATCCTCACTCTGTTGGGGGAATCATAGGTCGGTAATGTTGGTCAATGGTCAGCATAAGGCGGTGAAAGAGGGAATAAATGAGATTTGGTTAATTACTATCCAGAGGCTGGAGGAGAGGGTTGATGTCAAATTTGTTATTCCATCCCCATTGCTCGGGAAGGGGGGGGGGGAGGGGGATATTTTTCCAAATGCTGTTCTATTCTATTTTGCATGAATTTCTATATTTACGGTTCTTTGCTTGGCCTACAATATTTTCCTTAAGTCTTAACATTAGTCTATTCCTTTAAATTAAACATATACAAAATATTAAAGATAAATTAATTATTAACAGGAACTCTTTTTAAGTAAATATTTGGTTTTTATACCCCCCCCCATGTTTAAAAAAATTATCTGCTTTTTCTGTGAAGAAAGTTTAGAAAATATAGATTAGTTAATATAGTTTTATTTTCTACCCTTTACACTCTTAAGTCTTTATTTCATTAAAAAAAATATTTTATTTAATTGTTAGGTCTATGTTTATATATTGTCTAATTTTTAGGTCGCTAACGCTGTTCTTAGCTCTGGATTTGAGTTTGACAGTGGCAAGATGTTCTATAACAGGTGAAAGAACTGTGTTAGATACCGACCATCAATTATTTTTCATTCCTTTTCAACTACCTGAAAAAAACTTGTTGAACGACAAATATAAACTAGAAACGAAACGAGCGTCTTGCAAAATTTAAAAACTAATTATTCGTTTCGTAAACGATGGTGTATAGTTTTTGAATTTTTGATCAACTACATATCTATTTACTTAATTATTTTCTAAAAAAGTAAAAGAAAAAAGTTTCAAAAAGAAGACAAGAACTTGAGTTTCTGTAAAATATTTTAAACCTGATATTTTCACAAAGTTTGACATTGTTAATTAAGAAAAATTAAGAAATATAAAACATTTTGAGAAAGGGATAATAGCATAATCATTTATTTTGTTTGATGTTTCAATTAAAAAAAAAAAGTGTTGCACAATTTTTCTTCTTCTTTTTATTAGTGCGGTAAAATTAAACTCCAGGTCTAACTGAAGATTAGAGCTCTATGAAACACAGTTGTAAGAAAAACATTGAAGAATATATTAATTTCTATTTGTTTAGATACAACTCTGTTGTCTCCTACACCACCACTGAAATCCCCATTTTCTCCCAGGAACTACAAATAAACAAAAACAAAAAAAATTTTAAAAAACGCAACAAAATAATTTATTGAACTCCTAGTTTTAATATTTAACTTAATCTTGTTTTTGTCTGAACAAGTGACTAACAACAGTGACCTAGAAATGTTAATCTGACAAGAATTGAAAAATGGTCATTTTCAATTATACTATCTGAACCAAAAAAACTAGCAGATTTCTTGCTTCAGGAAAAATTGAGAAAGTTGTGATAAAATCACTTTTAAGCCACCTGCAGTAACATGATGATGTCTTCCACATTATTGATCAGAAAAATGTTTAAAGGGTACCCTTGTAAAACGGGCATGCATGGAGGATCTCGTAAATATAAAACGACACAGTCTCTTTAAATAGTGTTTTATTTTGGTATTGTGAAGGACTCCGTTGCAAACAGTGCAAAGATTACTCTGTACGATTCCATTGATTCTGATGTTCTTCAATCCTACATTGAGTACAGCCTTGCTTCTCTTTTCTACTACGTAATGAAGGTAAAGAAATCATCGAGCATCTCTCCCCCATTAAATTCGAACCCCATTTTCTCATTCTCAATCCCAGGGTAGGGGTTTATCAGTTCTTATTTTACATTCATTACAGCCGAAAAAACGACGCTGAAAAACATAGATACAAATTTGCCACAAATAGAATTCAAGTCATTAAAACTAACCACGAGTACTGGGGAAGTATATTTATACCATAGGTAAAAGTTAACCTATATTTATGTATATTCCGGCAGAGAAGGGACAGGGGTTGGCTTTAAAATTGATTTGAAGTTTCTTCACTTTTTAACTCATGTTTGAAACCCTTTTTGAAGAATGTAAGATCGATTGTATATAAATCCCAACCCTACTGTAAAAATGTATTTATAACTTTGATCGAGGTCGGAACTCTTCGGGGGAGTGTCTTTAATTTTGATCCATTAGTCTCAATATTAGAGGTGGGCGCGTTTAAATTTAAAGTTTGTTTTCCCTGCAGGGTATGGTAACTACGAGATCTCGAAATTAATCTGTATGTTCTGCAAAAGATTGAGATCAAAACTTGATCTAGAGATTTTCAAGTTTCGACCTCTGGTTGTCTATATATAAATTTGGCTTGTCTGTCTGTTTGTTTGTATCCAATAAACGTCAAAACGGCTGAACCGATCGGGCCTACATTTTTTGTGGGACATCTAGGGACCCCAGGGAAGGTTTATGAATGTTCAAAATTTCAAATATTTGTCTCCATCAAAATTCGATCTTCATTAAATTTTTTAAAATTTTGAAAATCCACGAAATTTTTTGTGAAAATCCGCGAATTATTTTTGTTTTGTTTTACGATGTACACAAAGAGAACATGTTCACAATTAATTTAGAAGATGGGCGCGAAGCGCCCTCTAAGGCTAGTCTATATATAAATTTGGCTTGTCTGTTTGTTTGTATCCAATAAACGTCAAAACGGCTGAACCGATCGGGCCCAAATTTTTTGTGGGACCTCACGTGACCCCAGGGAAGGTTTATGAATGATCAAAATTTTAAAAATTTGTGTTTAAAAGTTTTTTTTTTTGAAAAATTTTGAAAATGCGCGAAAAAATATTATAAAATCTGCAAATTTTTTTGTTTTTGTTTTATACTGTACAAAGAGAAGATGCTCAGAGATAAAGCCACAATTAAAAGTTGAAATAAAAGATGGGCGCGAAGTGCCCTAAAAGCCTAGAAAGAAGGGCGCGAAGCGCCTTGAAATTTTAGTATTTATAAATATTAATATTGTCACATATGTTTTTCTAGGAGGGAGCTTGCAGTGAACAGAGCTCTAGGATGACTGCTATGGACAACTCAACCAAGAACGCTGGTACAAATCAAGATTATTATTTAATATTTCTCACAACGCTACCCCCTCCCCCCCCCCCCCACCACTATTTTGGGCTGATACTTTAAATGTGCTTTCCATAATGATTATTTCTTATTTTTTGGTCAATTTACTTTTCTTATTGTCACCAAAAGTAAGCTTCGTTTTCTATATAATTTCTGAAATGTAGGATATATATTATGTAATATCTTATTTGATTAAGAACGGCCATGCACCACCACCCACCAAATTAAAGAGCTATCTCTCTGTCAATCCTACTGGTGTCCGGGCTTGGTGAGATATCCCGTGTTGAGTCAAATTAGGCGACAGGCTCCACTCCTGGTGGTACCCTTCCGTCAAGTTGGTTGGTTGATTGATTGATTGATTGATTGATTGATTGATTGATTGATTGATTGATTGTGTCTAGGTGAGATGATTGACAAACTGCAGACTACCTTCAACAGAACCAGACAGGCCGTCATCACCGGAGAACTAATTGAGATCATTTCCGGAGCTGCTGCTCTCGACTAAGCCTGTTTTTCAAGACCCATCTTGGTTTCGGGCATCAGATGACATCCTTTTTTGCCCGAAACAGCTGAAATCTTCGGGCCACCAGAAATATAATTTAAACGTCTAATAGCTGAAAGTAATGAATGAAAAACAATTATTTAAAATTGTGCTTTTTTATCTTCTTTATTTCAGATTTTTTAGATACAATAAAATGGTCTGATATCTCTTAAAACAGAAAATAAAGGTTAAAAACTAAGAACAGATTTATACTTTTTTCTTAAATCGCTAGGATCGGGTATTCAAGCCGACTAAGCGTGTCCAAACACTAAGATCAATATTAATCAAATATTCCGTAAGCTCGATCTTTCTTTATCAATAATTAACCCTTCCGTTCTGTAACGTTAACCATCAAAGATGTGACCTATCCATGGAAATAATGAACCTTGATAACGCGCGATTTTACTTAACTGTTCAGTGTTCGTGATTTCTTTAGGATAGGAGTCGAATTGTGGAATTAATTTGAACATTTTGTAAATCATAAAAAGTTAATTAAAAAAACCTGAACATGTTTAATGTTCAGGTTTTTAACTTGCCGGTATAGTTCTGATTGATATTCCTGAGATTCGATTGTTTTTATTTGTTGAATATTTAGTTTCTGTTTCCAGCTGTTTATCTTTGATACAGGGTTTTTCTCAGGACTCCATCCCTCTATACTAAATAGTAAACATGGACACTGGTTTAAACTGAACAATTCTTGTTTCCTCTTCACAATTTGTTAAAATTAAATTTTAATTGAAACTACCTTTCTATGTAAAGGTCTAGGTCAATAGCAGTTTCTAGGTTTAGAGATCCCAACAGCTTCAAGGTTTCATTTCTAGGATACCTCGCTAAAACCTTGAATACAATTATAGTTAGAAAATTTCTTTAAGTTGGCCAACCTTGCGAGATAAATGCGTGCTTACTAGGGCCGGATTCGATAAACACCGGTCAAAATTTAGAAAATTATAACTGGCCAAATTATAGATTGTAAATGGCTCAAGGTGAAACTAAGGAATAATGCAAGTTGGCCAAAATCTTTAGTAAGCAATCTAAGTTGGAAAACCTTGGAAACCATGTAAGCTGACCAAAACCCTAGAAAACTTAAATTTACTAAATTAACATCATACTCGGAATATAATCGAACTTGGCAAAGCTTTTAATATGATTAATCTAAGCTGGCCAACCCTTTTTTGTGAAAAAAACTTAAAATGGTCCAAAATTTACTTCGTCAATGAAGCTAAATCTTAATATCAATTGAAAAAAGAGGTTTAGCTGCTATGCGATAAGTATTAACCTGATAAGCTTTTTCAATTATACAGATTAAGATAATTAATATTCAAATATACAGCAGGGAAGAGCTAGAAAATTAGATAGAAATGGCAAAAACTTAAGATATTGACAAACTTTAAAGATCAAGCTACAAATAATGGCATGAGGTAATGTATGTACTTTAAAATAAAGAAGATAACTATACCTCAAATCTTTTTGCTACAAATTGCCCGGGGAATTTTCTAAAAAAAAATAAGTTTAATTTGATGTTAAATGAATTTCACAGTAGGGTAACATACCCCCTCCCCTAGCTTTAAATCCCCCCCCCCTCAGATTGTAAAATGAAAAATCTAGGCTATAACCGTCAAAAACAGGAACAAATGATGAAAATTACATGTAATTGCATTTTATTACATATATTATACAAGGAAAGAACGTTATTCATATAAAGGTCTGAAAAATAGAAAATGGCGGACAATAAACCAAAATGGCTGAAATGAATAAAAATTGCTTAATAATTTTAAAATGGCTGACCCCTCGAGTTCTGCTGAATATTTAAGGTCTGCTAGTACTCTGCTGCATATCTCGTGAACTTCCTGATAAAAAATGAGTTTTCTTCATAAAACTTGATTATTTAATAATTAATATTATTATTATTTGATATTTTACCTTCTGTTGTTTATCTCTGAGTGTAGCTCTGGGGTCCCGCACTCATCAATTAAAGTCAATTTAATCTTAATATCTGGGAATCTTATATTATAACTGATTTTTGTCTAAATGTTTGGAGCACATTTAAGAAGTGAATTAGTTACAGAAATAATTATCCTTAATTGGCGACTTTTCACAATAGAAAAAAAGAAGGCAATTAGTCGAAGATTTCGGTAATCAGCTGACTCATCTATTTCTGGTTATCAGCTGGCCAATCTATTTCTGGTAATCAGCTGGTCCATCTATTTCGGTAATCAGCGGCTCATCTATTTCTGGTAATCAGCTGGCCCATCTATTTCGGTAATCAGCTGGCCCATCTATTTCGATAATCAGCTGGCCCATCTATTTCTGGTAATCAGCTGGACCATTTATTTCGGAAATCAGCTGGCCCATCTATTTCGGTAATCAGCTGGCCCATCTGTTTCTGTAATAAGCTGGTCCATCTATTTCGGTAATCAGCTGGCCCATATATATTTCGGTAATCAGCTTGGCCCACCTCTCTTTCGTAAGACCCCTTTATAGAGAAAAATTTATAGATTTGACTTTTCCTATGAATACTGCTTTTACATCTTGATTTTCTTCTAGAAGTTTCTCCAGTAGTTCCAGAGACATCTCCTTACTCCGTAGAATCTGGTTTCCATATCTATAAGTATTAAGCAGTAAGTCATTGGCATTTTTATTAATTTTCCATTTCAAATCCAAAAAATAAATGATAAAAGGTAGCATTTATAAGAAAGCTGAATGTGCGAAGCTCCAAGAAAATGTAATTTTATACTTAATTTTTCGAACAATTAGTTTTTCAACTAATTTTGTGTCTTTATTAAATCTGAAGGTTATTTTTAAGTTTATTTTTAAGAGGTAGTGGGAGGGTAATTTTGAAAAAAATCATACCCATTTTAGGTTACTGTCATTTTTATTGCCAGTCATAAACAAAGTATCTCATTCATTCTTGATCTAATAAATCTTGAAGAGAACCATTTTGAATCCTACATGCTGTTCTATAAATTACGCGGTAAGTCCCTTTAACCAATGAATAAATCCTACCTTCTACATGATTTCTCATAAGATATTGGATCAGAGCATATACTTGAACTATCCAGGAGACACTTTAATCATACTTCATTTATAACTTTATTCATTCATTCATTTATTTCTTTATTTATCATTTGTCTATTTACTAATTTATACATTCATCTCTGTATTTATTAAACTGTTTATTTATACAATCAATTATTCATTAATCTTTTTCTTTATTTATTAATTTATAAGTTCTTCTCTTTATTTTCATTTTTTTATTTTTACCATCAATCATTCAGTCATTTATTCATCCTTTCATCCTTCTATAAATTCATTTTTAACACTATCAATCATTCATTCATCTATTTATTTATACACAAATTTTTTATTTATTCATTTGTTTCTTTCTACTATCAATCAATCAATTATGTATTTATTTACTTATTTATTTTTATTTATTATATAATTAATTTTTTATTTATTTTTTTATTTACTCATTCAGTTATTTGAAAAGTTATTGATATTTTTCTTACAAATTTATTTTATGAATAATTAGGTGATAGTAGATGCAAATATTAAAGTTATTTTATTTATTTATTTAAAAACTAGTCTTTTCATTTGATTATTCCTTCCTTCAAATTCAACTGTTCAATTATTCACCAATGTTTCTAGGATTTGTTCTAAATTGTTATTTATGAAAAGGATTCCTGTTCTTGAAAATATGGAGTCCTACCAAACCCAGTCAAGATCCTAGTGTCGTAATCCTAAAATTTTAGAGGTTTTTATTATTTAAATTATAATCTGCCCTCAGGAAGCCTTTCATTTTTGAAGATTTTAAGAAAATAACTATTCAAATTTGGCGGATTTTCCAAATTTTCATCAATCTTAAAAAACGACAACAAAAAACATTGATACAACCACACCGATTTTATTTGGAGGAAAGATACAAGAATTTGAACATAAAACAATCTCACCTTAAGTAATTCTGGGTCTAGAACACAATTTAGCAGATTTGGAACAATATGTAAATTTAGATTTGTTTCTTGAGGATTAGTAATAGAAGGGGGCTCTCCGTGTTCAAAGAAATCATTTCTATACCGTTGAAAAGTAGAAGGGTTCACAATTTTGTTAGAAGTTCTACAATACTTGAGTTCATATTTTTAAAAGTTTTTTTGTTAAAGCATTTTGCGTGTTTTTTGTAATTGTGGCAAGTGCCAACTCCATTACTTAATTAACTGATTTTTGATCTTGGAAAGCAAGGAAATATTTATGCTTTATAATATGTATGTTTGATCATGTGGAATACACTTTTTTAACAACTAGCATTCATTTAAGCAAGAAAATACATTTTGATAAGGATAGTTTTCCTAAAAGCCGATATCTTGAAAGGTATCCTCACCATATTTCATATTTTTATTTAACCCTATCCCTGCTGGGGTACTTGAAAACCAGGATATGGTGGGGGGGGGGGTCAATTTGACCCCCCCTCTAAATCCCATGTTTTATGTCCAAATATGACAAATGATACATCATTAGAAAGCTCTTGTGCTCTACTTTTAGAATCTGCAAAAGAATTTGCAAATGGACAAGGTTGGGATTAAATAAACCTACTGGACAAGGTTGGGATTAAATAAATCTACTGGACAAGGTTGGGATTAAATAACCCTACTGGACAAGGTTGGGATTAAATAAATCTACTGGACAAGGTTGGGATTAAATAACCCTACTGGACAAGGTTGGGATTGGAGTTTTTTAAACTTTTCAGTGCCTTGAGTTAAGAAACTGCTGTAGAACAGGAAACCCAGATTTCTCTCGAGCAATGACAATAAGTTTGGCTCCAATTAAAACTGGAGCCTTTTTGTCTGTCAGATATCTGAAAATCATCATTCATTAGCATCCCTAGTGGTTTCAAATACAAAGACATAATTGACATTACAAGACGCTTGATGTCGGTGACCTGACTTAATCCTATCTTAGGATCGGGGATGAGCTGGGGGAACAGTCTTAACTTTGGGCTTTCTAATTGTCAACAGAGTGTTTAAAATCTGATGACTTGAATAGACCATTTTATAGTGAGGAGATCAAAATTATTACAGTGTTCTGAGAAATTACCATAGAAAGTACAGGATTTTCGAATTAAATAACATGGTTGACACATTTAGAGGTATAATGGGGGTTAATTCTATAATTATTAAAAAGGGACTGTCCTTAATACAATCTTGATGAGACAAAGCTTCTAAGGGTATTCTTGTGAATTAGGCATGCTACTCTATTTTTTATTTAATGAATATTTACTTGAAATTATGCCTTACAGTCCCTTTAATCAGGAATCACAACATTCCTGTGATTTGTGTTCCTCATCGTAGCATCAGTCAGATGAGAGCATGTACTTTGTAACTAGTAGCTCTAAACCTTCTCAGCTTTCCTCTGACTGGTGCTAGGATGAGTAGATATATATATTTATAAGATTGTGTTCTGTTTACCTGACTGGTCCAATAGCCTCTTTCAGAATAATTTCAGGTTTAACAAGATCTTCCAGGTTCTCCTTGTCAGTCTCTCTTATCAGGTTCATCTTCATTTTGTCTATCCGCAGGATTACAAAAATAAATTGAGCGCAATTTCATTTTACTTTTCAGAATTATGGACGCTTGTTGGCATTTAGCCATCTTATCAGGATAGATTTTCTTAAACTTACAATGTCAGATATTCATTAATCTGGTTTCACGACCTATTGAACAAGTTTGATTATACATTTGGCATTTTGATGTTCTTTATGAAACATGAATGGAATATTCCCCAATTAAGCTTATTAATATTTTTAATTTTCCCTACACTTACCACCTACCAACACAAGTGCTGTTGTGCATGATGTGCAACGTACTTTGTCCTGCACGCACCCTGGCACTTCAAGAATCTCAGAGTGTTTTTAGAAGTGGGAAATATTTTACAACTCTATTAAAATAATATTCTACACTTTTGTGTTCTTTTATGAAAATTCGAAAACAATAGTTGTAAAATATTTGTAATTTTTCCTAAAATTGCATCTTCAGAAATTCTTGATTTGATCAGTTCTTTATTTGGTTTTGGTCTCTTCGGTCCATTCTTTGTCTCCGTGTTCTCTAAGGAGTTTTCAAGCTTCTCAGGCATCTTGCTCCCTTCTGTAATATCTGGTTCTGAACTATATATATTTGTGTTGGTCACTACAGATTCCAGATTTTCACTCGAATGTGGAGGATCAAGAACCTTGGCAGTTTTTGGTGTAAAACTTAAATGTGTTTTATCACTGGAAGGTTCAATTGTTTTCTCACTCTTGGTGTGCAAATGTTTTTTATCAACCTTGGATGTTTCCTTGTTCTCATCTTTCTTTTTTGCATCAATTTTGTGTGATTGTGAGTTTTGACTTTCAGGAGATTCAGGATCACTTGGTGAGGTTAAATTTTGTTTCTCTGATGAAGGTCTGTTAAATACAACAATTAGGAGATAAGCTGCTAGGGATAAAACTCCAAGCACTCCAATTCTCTTCAGAAATCTCCTAAAAAAGAGAAAATTAGTCATCCCAAGATGTTCAGGGTTCGTTACATTTTCATCTATAATCTTTAAGAGACTGTAGATGGTATTTGTAAGATCATCAATGACATAGATATCCTTTTTTTATAGTTTTAGGCTTTTTAATGTTACAGTGAACTGTACACCCCATGCCGGTGTACACTTTTGAGTTACCCAGTATTCAATTTTTAGCTAAAATAATAAGAATATCGTATGATTGGGTATGCTTTACTTTAATTGGAGGGTCACATGAAATTACAAAATATAATCTTGCCTTCTCAGGAAAAAGGCTCCCATCTCTGCAAGATACGTTCAACCATTGAACTTTTTCATTGCTCAACGGTTTATGTTCTGAAAAGAGTTTTTAATTGCGTTTTTTCTACACAATTCACTAACCTTTTACCTCACTATAGTAAAATTACCTTAGAAAAACATTATTTTCTTTCTTAGTAAAACATTAAGGTTTTTTTCTCAAAGGTCAAATTTGTTGATTTTATAGATGATATTTTTCTTTCATTGATGTGGGGGAGGGGAAGATTTTTTTTCTTTTTTTGGAGGGGGGGGGGGTAAATAAACAAAATTGTGGTTCAGGTGTCTTAAGTGCTTGAAAAAAAATTTATCAAATAAGATTGTCAATTTTTTATTCCTTTAATTCTAGTTGCATACTTTTCCTACTTCCCCCTGTACACTTTATCGTTGCACCTCCTGTACACTTTTCCTACTTCCCCTTGTACATTTTATCGCTGCACCCCCTGTACAATGTTCCTGCTTCCCCAGTACACTTTATCGTTGCACCTCCTGTACACTTTCCTACTTCCCCCTGTACACTTTTCTTGCTTCCCCTTGTACACCTTATCGTTGCACCTCCTGTNTTTTTTTCAAAATTAGGGGCAAAAAATTATTTTGGGATCGAGAAAATCAGCTTTTTTGGGAATTATATTGCCCCCTGGCTACCCCCTGTACACTTTACCTGCCTCCCCATGTACACTTTATCGTTGCACCTCCTGTACAATGTTCCTGCCTCCCCCTGTACACTTTATCGTTGCACCCCCTGTATACTTTTCCTGCTTCCCCCTGCATATCATCTTTCATATGTTTAAGAAGTTGGGGGGGTGTACTACAGATGTACATATAAGTGCATAAGGGGAGGGGGTAATACAAGTATTTTTGTATGATTTATATAATAAAAAGGCAAAAATTTGTATTTTTTCTTAATGAAGAATTATTTTGGTTTAGTGCGGAATATTTACGGGTCACCCTGTCTCCAATGTATTCGTATTTCCGGCTTTGGCCTGAGCTAAGATATTTTAGTTGCATACAATGTTTCCTATACAATATACATTAGCAAGGAATATTATATTTAGAAATTAGAAGGGGAAGGGGGGGGGTCTCAAGTTTTAAACTTCTTGATCTTGGTTAAATTTATAGAAATATAAAAGTAAAGGTTTAGTTTCTCCGTTAGAAACAGAATGTGACTTTAGAACTTTCTGTTTCCTTATATTCATGATTCCTTGCACCTATATACATCCTGTTTCCTTATATTCATGATTCCTTGCAATTATATACTTTCTGTTTCCAATATTCATGATTCCTTGCAACTATAACTTTCTGTTTCCATATATTCATGATTCCTTGCACCTTTATACTTCCTGTTTCCTAATATTCATGATTCCTTGCAACTATATACATCCTGTTTCCTTATATTCATGATTCCTTGCACCTATATACTTCCTGTGTCCTTATATTCATCATTCCTTCCACCTATATACATCCTGTTTCTTTATATTCATGATTCCTTGCAACTATATAATTCCTGTTTCCTAATATTCATGATTTCTTGCAACTATATACATCCTGTTTCCTTATATTCATGATTCCTTGCGCCTATATAAACCCTGTTTCTTTATATTCATGATTCCTTGCAACTATATAATTCCTGTTTCCTAATATTCATGATTCTTTGCAATTATATACTTCCTGTTTCCTTATATTCAAGATTCCTTGCAATTATATACTTCCTGTTTCCATATATTCATGATTCCTTGCAATTATATACTTTCTGTTTCCTTATATTCATGATTCCTTGCAATTATATACTTTCTGTTTCCTTATATTCATGATTCCTTGCACCTATATACATCCTGTTTCCTTATATTCATGATTCTTTGCACCTATATACAGCCTGTTTCCTTATATTCATGATTCCTTGCACCTATATACATCCTGTTTCCTTATATTCATGATTCCTTGCACCTATATACTTCCTGTTTCCTTATATTCATGATTCCTTGCACCTACATACATCCTGTTTCCTTATATTCATGATTCCTTGCACCTATATACTTCCTGTTTCCTTATATTCATGATTCCTTGCAACTATATACTTCCTGTTTCCTTATATTCATGATTGCAACTAGAAACTTTTTCTTTCTTTGCTAAATCATTTATTAAGCCATTTAAAGACCAAATTCAAGGCAGAATACTTTCTATAAACTTTGAAGGGTTTCAAGTCGTCTTTACAGTCTCATCCTTAAGGGGTTAACCTGTAATTATAAAATTTTATAAACTAGTTTTATTCTTTTCTGAAATATTGGTTTCACTCCACACATACATACTCCAGACAGTATCTATAGGTTAACGTTGGTTCCAGCAGACGAAACCATTGACTGCTAAATGCAACTTCATGGTCATGCAACTCTATGGACATGCAACTTTATGGTCATGCAACTCTATGGACATGCAACTTTATGGTCATGCAACTCTATGGACATGCAACTCTATGGACATGCAACTCTATGGACATGCAACTTTATGGTCATGCAACTCTATGGACATGCATCTTTATGGTCATGCAACTCTATGAACATGCAACTCTATGGACATGCAACTTTATGGACATGCAACTTTATGGTCATGCAACTCTATGGACATGCAACTCTATGGACATGCAACTCTATGAACATGTAAGTCTGTGGACATGTAACTCTATGGACATGCAACTCTATAGACATGCAACTCTATGGACATGCAACTCTATGGACATGCAACTCTATGGACATGCAACTTTATGGACATGCAACTTTATGGTCATGCAACTCTATGGACATGTTACTCTAAGGACATGCAACTTTATGGTCATGCAACTCGACATTTAAGTGAAAAACCATTTTAAAAATTAAATTTTCTATTTAGAGGAGATCCTTGGCTTATTACATCACTAAGAAGGGTTCCAAGAGGAACTAATGGCGGAATATCTATTCCAGGTTTAAAAATACAAGTTTTACTCTTAATCAGTAGCACAATTTTTATTTGTGGTTTTAAACAAAACGACATTTGTATTTGTTGTGATCAAAAGTAATACCATCTGTCCAAACTGCACAGTGCATAATTACTCTGTATTCTGTGTATTTGACTATTTAGTACCAGGAGTGGAGTCGTCTTTTTATTACATAGTTTTATAGGTCGCACTGTATGATTTGGTTTCGAGTAGTTATTCACTTAAATCCACCTTTAGGCTTGTTGTTGAGCTTTGTGGGCGGGCTAGTCATAGGTGTGGCATATTGGCTCGGGGTCATCTGTACATCACTAGGTAAAATACGATTAATTGATTTTTATTTTAAAAATATTAGAATTGGTAAATAAAATGGTTTCAAGATGTTGGTTGACAATTTAAAACAACTTGAATATGAGGGTTCCTTTCTTCATTTTGTTAAGTACAATATTCATGAAATGTTGCATATGTGCATTATATGCGTTTGTTTTAAGTAAAATAAAATAGGAGAAAATTGTTTTCTCCCCACTTTTCCCCCTTTTTCAATATTTTTAATAGATTCTTCACAAAAAAGTCTGATTCGAAGGCAAGCGACTGTAGGGCTATGTTCTAACTTTTTATAACTTTTTCGTTAACGGTTAGTCCCAACCGTTAAAAAATAATATTTTCAGTTAGCCGTTAATTTTAAAGGTAAGAACGGAACAACGACATTTTCCGTTTTTTAAGTACCGTTAGTTAACAATTTAAATTACTAACGGTGTTAATGGAAAAAATCCAAAAACAGCTCCAGCCGTTAACAGTATAATACATTATAAATTGCGCGAAGTGCTAAAAAGTTTGTTAACTGTTTAAGAAATCGTCAACGGTAATTACAGTATTAACGGTTTAAGAAATCGTTAACGGCACAACTGTTCAGAAATCGTTATTGATTTATTACAGTATTAACGGTTTAAAAAATCGTCAACAGCATAGCCGTTAACGGTTAATTACAGTATTAACGGTTCCTGAAATCATTAACGGTCTTTTGTAGTATTAAGAGCGTAAAACAAATAAAAATTCAAGGTTTTACAAATTCTAAAATTGTTTATACTGAAAATTTGCTTTACTTATTTTATGCCTAATTATTCCCCTATGAGGCTTGATTAAAGAAGAGTAAATAACAAAAAATATTTCAAAGTTTTTAAATGTGGGAAGTTTTTAAATGTTAATAATCCTATGTGCAAGTTTTACTATAATTGCATGTTGCTCAAGACAACGCATTGTGAACTCATTTTATTTTCAACTTAAATTGCCTGTCTTTTCTACATTCTCTACATTTTTCTTTTAACAGTCAATGCTTAAAAGATGAAATTATTTTCGAACTTTCGAAAACGGAACTTTGCCCATCCCTACAAGCGAGGTGTTTTTTTTGGCAAAATTTAAAACATTTGTCTTCTTGGATATCAGGCATAAGTATGAGATGCTTTACAGGTACACACACATAAAGTTCAATTACCTTGCATGTACTTTACTTTATCTCTCCTTCAAACAAAACTAGCAGAAACAAAGTATTATTTCTTAAATTTTATTATACTGTTATGTTAGTAATAATTAGTATTTAAACTAGAGATAGTAAAAGACATTTTTGAAAATGAAAAACTCAACTTAAACTTAAATTCTATGAGATGAAAATAAGGACAGAGGTCCAGAAAACCAGAAAATAATTATGACTTGTAAAAGTTTCCGTTTTGAAAATAAGTAGGAGTAGAATTGTAATCTAGATAATAAAGCTCTTTGTTCATTTATATGTTTGATATGGCTGGCCCAACGGCTGAATCAAATGGGCTGAATTTTAATTACCTCCTATGAATTTCTACATGAACCGTACAGAGTGATCCTTGATTCTCTTGGATTTAGTTTTCAATGTGAATGGTTGCTTAGACGTACATACATCCCTTCAATACGCGCATACATCCCTTTGATATGCACATACATCCCGTCAATATGTCCATACATCTCTATAATACGCGCACGCTGAAATATGCAGATTGCACGTCCAATTTTTTATTAAAAATCTTTACTCTTGGTTAAATTTAAAAAAAACCTTGCCATCCCTTCACACCAAACTTTTCCCATATTTTGTCGTTTAGCGACTCATGTTCTGTTCACTTCTCATTTACTAAATTCTTCTCTTTCAACATTTCATTTCCTTTCTCTTTAAATATCATTTCCCTTCCTTCTAATAATTTTCTTTCCCTTCCTTCTTCCCTCATAATTTCCGTTCCTTCCTTCTCATGCAGAGTTTCCTTTCCCTTCCCTCTAATAATTTTCATTGGGTTCCTTCTTTCACTACCTTCCTCCCTCATAATTTTCCTTCCTTCCTTCTCATACAGAATTTCCTTTCCCTTCCTTCTAATAATTTTCTTCCACTTCCTTCTTCCCTCATAATTTCCGTTCCTTCCTTCTCATACAGAGTTTCCTTTCCCTTGCCTCTTATCACTTCCTTTCCCTTCCTTCTCCTATTATCATTTATTTCCCCTGCTTTGCATTTTTTTGTTTTCATTTTTCCTTCTGTCTCTGTCTCTCAATATATGTACTCCCCTTTCCTCATCAATTCATTCTATGTTTTCATTTAACCTTTCTCCTTTTATTTCCTTTTTTCATTCTTGAAAGATTTTTAATATTTATAGAAGTATATTGTCATCTTATTTTGTTTAGCTAAGCACTAGGCAACTAGGCATATCAGACATCAGGGCTTTGACTGCAGTTCACTCTAAACACACAGTTTATATATACACTACTTCCTTTCATTACATCGCACTATGGAAAGTTGATAATGAAGGAGTAAACAACCTAATAGTAATAGTTTTGGTTACATAAAAGTGTTCTGCAGATTAAACTATACTTTGTTTATACTCCTCCCAGATCAAGTGGCTCTTATCATTATTTCTTGGTTCAAATCAAATTTTATTTCTTGTCCTTTACAAATGAATCTTACTCACAGTGCAAGTTCCAAAGGTTTGCAACTTGCAAGCTCTTATGCTGAAATCAAAGAAATTTTTCCAATAACTTGTTAAAATAAAATGATAAAAGCAAATGCTTAAGAGTTCTAAAATGTACATCTCTATGGCTTCAAAAAAGTAAAAATATCAAAGGCCAAGGCATTGTGATACTTGAAAATCGAGCAAGAGATATAAGGTGATGCAAATTTTCATTTATTTTTATTTGAATATATATTCTCTATTGTTCCAGTAATGGAATATATTATGGTGGGAAACATAAAGCTGGTTTAGGAAGACGACTGTGAGACTCAAGTGATGATTTTAATTAGTTAAACTGGTAAAGCTATAATCAACTGCGTTAGGATTCCAAAGTTTTGTAGGTTCTGCATAACGTGTAAAAATAAGAATTTTTTTTAGCTCAAGGCACAATTTTCAGAAGTTAAAATGAAACTGAAATTATAAAAACCCATCTGCCTTGAATGAATGATAAAAGACGCAAACCCTTCCAAAGCTGAAATAGAAAGAGCTTGAGATAAACCTGGAAACCAAATGGAGCAGCAAAACAAAACAGTTAAATAACTTAGATAAGAAAAGAGCTAAAATTGGAGGCAGGTTTGATATAGCAGCTACATAGTTAGTAGCTTTATTAAACATCAAAAGAAGCAGCTTTTTAAAAAGCTCCGCTATGGTTGGAGGCGGAAGAAGCTCCGCCCTTCTCTCCCTGGTTTCCCTGGTATTTGTAATCTGTTCCCTATTCGCCTTCGTCGGGAAAAATCTTGTAATCGGCGGCTGGACGGCAGATACTTCACAGATATCACCACTCAGGTTGTTCATATTTTTTTTATAAATTATACAACTATTTTACTTTCGAGGAAGGGGGGGGGGGGTTGTGCACAATTCATTCTTTAAAGGTTTCAAAATGTAATATTTTTTAGAATTACACTGAAACTTTTAAACTTTTGAAATTACATAACTTTTTGCATCTCTTTTCTATTTTTGTTTCTGGCCCCTAACCCTGCACTTGCTGGGAATCACATAAAACAAAAAACTAATTATTTGAATTTCTAGTTGAATTTTACAGTTCTACTATAAATAGTTATAAAAAATTGTTGATTTCAATCTTAAGCTATGTGGGAGATTACATTGGTTTCCTTAATCTTCACGTTTATATGGGTTATTGGAATTATTATTGAAAATATCTGTACTTGTAGCTGGATGATGCAGTAATTATTATAATTTTCTGTACTTTAGCTGAATGATGCAGTAATCATTATAATTTTCTGTTTATTTAGCTGGGAGATTGCAATAACCAATTTATTTTTATGTATATTTAGCTGAGAGATTGCAATAATCATTATAATTTTCTGTATATTTTCTTGGGTGATTGCTAATTATAATTATAATAATATAATAATCATTATAATTTTCCGTATGTTCAGATGGGTGATTGCAACAGCTGTATCGGTTATTGTTGTAACCTACGGACACAGCAGACGTTCATTATCAACGTCGGGAGCTCTTCTGGCCCTTTTAGGATTGTAAATTAATTTATGAATTCAATCAAAAAAAATTTGTATTGCAGAATAAAAATGCTGTTCTTTGTTTTATATTGCATGATTATTCGAAATTTTGTTGAAATATTTCTAAAAATTAATTTATCTTAAATTAGTTGGGTTTTGCTTGACCCTGGCTCATTACAGTTTTTTCTTCTCTCTTCTTGCATTCTTCTTGACATCAAGCAGGGTAAGTTTACCTCCACTTAGTTAAGTTGACCTCCAGCAGGGTAAATTGACCGTAAGCAGGGTAAATTGTCTTTAAGCAGGGTAAGTTGTTGACCTCCAGCAGGGTAATTGGACCTCCAGTAAGGTAAATTGACCTTAAGCAGGGTGAGTTGACCTCAAACCGGGTAAGTTGACCTCAAACAGAATAGGTTGACATCTAGTATTATTGGTTTACCTCAAGTAAGATGATTTGACCTCGAGTAGAAATAGTTTGCTTTCTATTTAATTTGTTGGCCTGAAGAGGGTATCTTGAGCTCCACCTAAAATTGCAAACCACCGCTTCAGTTTACTGACATTTGCTTCAGGTTATTGACCTTCACTTCAGTTTATTGACCTTTGCTTCAGTTTATTGACCTTCGCTTCAGTTTATTAACCTTCCCTTTAGTTTATTAACCTTCGCTTCAGTTTATTAACGTCCATTTTATTTTATTGACCTCTGTTTTTTTATTAATGATTTTATATTTTGATCTAAAATAAATTAATCTGACCTCAATTGACATTCTATAACCCTTAAATATTAGAGGCTGACCTCCTGTAAAAAGGTTTACCTCTATGAAGGTGTGTTGAAATGACCTTTAGTTACCTCTAGGAAAGAAGTGTTGATCCTAAATAAAATAAATTAGCGGATTTGATTTGGTTTTCAATAACTATTCAAATTAAACTTAGAAAAATACTTGTTCAGAGGGTAACCATTGAATGTTTAGGCGACCAAATACCGCCAAGATTTAAAGAAGAAATTTGAAGATGATTTTAAAGAAGGTGGCCAAAGAAACTGGCTGCAGGTGAAATTTAATCCATTTCTGCAGAGCTGGAAACTCTTAATTCCGTTTGCTTAATCTCTATATCCATTGTAGGCACTTTTAATTTTGTGCTTAATCCTCTCTTTTGGATATACATGTTGGGTTCCGAATGATGAGAGTTCTCTTGTTGGTTACGTGCAAAATTTCGCGGTTTCTGATTGGCTGTTAAGTTTCTGGAAACGACTTTCTGATTGGTTGAATTTTAAACACTTTTCTGTATATCAAATAAAGATTAAATTAATCTGCAGATTAACAATCTCGATATCCACAATACAAGAGTTTCCAGCTCAATATATACGTCGAAAAATTATCGATAGTGATCTCTACTAATCTTACTTGATTTAAAAAAAATAATATTTAGCTTACAACTGGATTTTCGACCATTCCTGGAAAATGTCGTTGTCAAAAGTAACTCTCAGATCATAAAAAATAAAAAAAATATTTTGGTATATCAATTATATACGAAATGCTTCGAAAAATTACCGATGATTATAGGTTGTAATATCGGAATGATTTGTTTGGAATTAAATTGATTTTTTTACGATTCGAATCGTATATTGCAACTTTCTGAATTTGTATGGCCACGTTACGTTCTTTAGTATGAGTCGATTTTAACAATTTTCTTTAGACGCAATAGATATAAGTAGCGATCACCATCGATAATTTTTCGACGTAAGGCTACCCCCTTTAATTTTTTGCGAATACTCCGTTTAATTCATAAAATAATCAATTTTTCTGAAGGTTTTGTGTAATGGAGGAATGGCAACTGAATTAGCACTCTTGTATCTACTAGACGTGGGATCCTCAGGAAACCCCAGTCATTTATTTAAATATATTCGTTTAATCTTGTTGAAGAAAAAACCACAATCTTAATCGTAGAAGAAACCACAGTAGGGAAAATGTAGTGTCGGGCAAATGTATTTCGGGCTAATGTCATATCGGGCAATTTTAACTCGACCTTTTGTATCCACTCCAGGGCAGGGGTGTATGTTTTATTGAAAAATTATTCCCTCCCCCGCCTCTGTTTGAAAATTCGTTTTTGTTCCCCAAATGGGAGGTGTTTATTGAGGTGTAGGAGGCCTTATTTGAAGTAAAAAAATACTTTCTTATTTTAAGTAACAACTTGTCTTATTTGAAGTTGAAATCACAGTCTTTTTTAAAGTAAAAACCACCATTTTCTTTGAAGAAAAAACCAGAGTCTTATTCATAGTAGAAACCATTTTAAGTGAAAGCACAGTCTTATTTAGAAGAAACCACAGCCCTATTTTAAGTGTAAAATCCACATTCTTATTCAAAGTAGAAACCACATTCATGTTTGAAGTTTAAATGTGACTTAGGACCCACCCGATATGCTTAAAGCAAAAAACTTTTGATCTAATACTGAGGGTTGGTTTAGATTTGCCTGTAGACTTCAGGCACAGTTATCGAGCTTCCTGGCTAGGTTGGTGAAACACTTGGGATTTAATATTTTATAAATATTTTGATTTAATAATTTAAAAATCTGACAAAAATAAAAAGGGTAATAAAAAAAATTATTTATCTTTTTTGTAAGATAGAACAGACCAAAAAGAAATTCAGAGATAATCATCTAGATGTTTGTTTGCGTTTCTATGTCTTCCAAAAAAGAAATATTTTTTGTTTACATAAGCAAAAACTTATGTAAAAAATGGATAATTTAAATAAATAAACATTGAAGAATGTGAAACTGTAAAATCTAGGTATTGGAGTACTCGGTGCTCTCTCCTGCTGCAACGGGGACACGTGGGCTAGTGAGCTTGGAAGTGTACTCTCAAGGTTCCCGCCATTTTGTTTATTTTGAAGAAAACAATGTCTAATAATAATTTTTTTAATTGCTCAGTAACTATTGATGATGAGTGATGACATAACGGTATGGTGGACATATTATAGATTAAAAATGCAATTTTTTATTGCTCGAGTAACTATTGATGATGAGTGATGACATAACGGTATGGTGGACATATTATAGATTAAAAATGCAATTTTTTATCACCATGGAACCTTATTTACTTAAGAGAGTTTATATTGGAGATATCATGGTTTTCAATCTGAAAATTGATAAAGGGCTTGAGTCTTTGCCACAAAATCAATATTCTAATGTCTATATCTTTGTAACCTGAGAGTGTAAACCTTTTACATTTCAAACTTAGATTATTTGAGACAACAGAATTCATAGTTTGAAATATCTCAGGTTACATTAAGGTTCTCAGATATTGAGATTAGAAAATCAGAGTTTGTGACAATTCCTCAGGCTGTTCTATATTTCTCAATTCCTTTTAGGCTGTTCTATAAAACGACTCGTTTTAGTTACAATATGTCATGTTGAATTTTAACATTTTATAATTTCCAGCGATTCTCCATTAAAAGATTTACAACGGTGCCATTAAAACCTCTTTCAGATTAATAATGTGAAAATTGTGTCGTTTTCTAACTTGAAATGTGTTTAATTCTTACAACTTTCTCCAACTTTCCGTGGCAAGAAATCCGTAAGTTTCTGTCACAACGAAACTACGAAACTATTTTTAACTTTATCAATTTATTTATTTATAAATTTTTTACGAAACTATATTTGAACTAATTTGTTCAATAGTAATCATGGATATCTCATTCAGAGATTTGAATCGGACAATAGACATGCAACTCTATGGACATGCAGCTCTATGGACATGCAATTTTATGGTCATGCAACTTTATGGTCATGCAACTCTATGGACATGCAACTTTATGGTCATGCAACTCTATGGACATGCAACTTTATGGTCACGCAACTCTATGGACATGCAACTCTATGGACATGCAACTCTATGGACATGCAACTTTCATGGTCATGCAACTCTATGGACATGCAACTTTATGGTCATGCAACTCTATGGACATGCAACTTTATGGTCATGCAACTCTATGGACATGCAACTCTATGGACATGCAACTCTATGGACATGCAACTTTATGGTCATGCAACTCTATGGACATGCATCTTTATGGTCATGCAACTCTATGAACATGCAACTCTATGGACATGCAACTTTATGGACATGCAACTTTATGGTCATGCAACTCTATGGACATGCAACTCTATGGACATGCAACTCTATGAACATGTAAGTCTGTGGACATGTAACTCTATGGACATGCAACTCTATAGACATGCAACTCTATGGACATGCAACTCTATGGACATGCAACTCTATGGACATGCAACTTTATGGACATGCAACTTTATGGTCATGCAACTCTATGGACATGTTACTCTAAGGACATGCAACTTTATGGTCATGCAACTCGACATTTAAGTGAAAAACCATTTTAAAAATTAAATTTTCTATTTAGAGGAGATCCTTGGCTTATTACATCACTAAGAAGGGTTCCAAGAGGAACTAATGGCGGAATATCTATTCCAGGTTTAAAAATACAAGTTTTACTCTTAATCAGTAGCACAATTTTTATTTGTGGTTTTAAACAAAACGACATTTGTATTTGTTGTGATCAAAAGTAATACCATCTGTCCAAACTGCACAGTGCATAATTACTCTGTATTCTGTGTATTTGACTATTTAGTACCAGGAGTGGAGTCGTCTTTTTATTACATAGTTTTATAGGTCGCACTGTATGATTTGGTTTCGAGTAGTTATTCACTTAAATCCACCTTTAGGCTTGTTGTTGAGCTTTGTGGGCGGGCTAGTCATAGGTGTGGCATATTGGCTCGGGGTCATCTGTACATCACTAGGTAAAATACGATTAATTGATTTTTATTTTAAAAATATTAGAATTGGTAAATAAAATGGTTTCAAGATGTTGGTTGACAATTTAAAACAACTTGAATATGAGGGTTCCTTTCTTCATTTTGTTAAGTACAATATTCATGAAATGTTGCATATGTGCATTATATGCGTTTGTTTTAAGTAAAATAAAATAGGAGAAAATTGTTTTCTCCCCACTTTTCCCCCTTTTTCAATATTTTTAATAGATTCTTCACAAAAAAGTCTGATTCGAAGGCAAGCGACTGTAGGGCTATGTTCTAACTTTTTATAACTTTTTCGTTAACGGTTAGTCCCAACCGTTAAAAAATAATATTTTCAGTTAGCCGTTAATTTTAAAGGTAAGAACGGAACAACGACATTTTCCGTTTTTTAAGTACCGTTAGTTAACAATTTAAATTACTAACGGTGTTAATGGAAAAAATCCAAAAACAGCTCCAGCCGTTAACAGTATAATACATTATAAATTGCGCGAAGTGCTAAAAAGTTTGTTAACTGTTTAAGAAATCGTCAACGGTAATTACAGTATTAACGGTTTAAGAAATCGTTAACGGCACAACTGTTCAGAAATCGTTATTGATTTATTACAGTATTAACGGTTTAAAAAATCGTCAACAGCATAGCCGTTAACGGTTAATTACAGTATTAACGGTTCCTGAAATCATTAACGGTCTTTTGTAGTATTAAGAGCGTAAAACAAATAAAAATTCAAGGTTTTACAAATTCTAAAATTGTTTATACTGAAAATTTGCTTTACTTATTTTATGCCTAATTATTCCCCTATGAGGCTTGATTAAAGAAGAGTAAATAACAAAAAATATTTCAAAGTTTTTAAATGTGGGAAGTTTTTAAATGTTAATAATCCTATGTGCAAGTTTTACTATAATTGCATGTTGCTCAAGACAACGCATTGTGAACTCATTTTATTTTCAACTTAAATTGCCTGTCTTTTCTACATTCTCTACATTTTTCTTTTAACAGTCAATGCTTAAAAGATGAAATTATTTTCGAACTTTCGAAAACGGAACTTTGCCCATCCCTACAAGCGAGGTGTTTTTTTTGGCAAAATTTAAAACATTTGTCTTCTTGGATATCAGGCATAAGTATGAGATGCTTTACAGGTACACACACATAAAGTTCAATTACCTTGCATGTACTTTACTTTATCTCTCCTTCAAACAAAACTAGCAGAAACAAAGTATTATTTCTTAAATTTTATTATACTGTTATGTTAGTAATAATTAGTATTTAAACTAGAGATAGTAAAAGACATTTTTGAAAATGAAAAACTCAACTTAAACTTAAATTCTATGAGATGAAAATAAGGACAGAGGTCCAGAAAACCAGAAAATAATTATGACTTGTAAAAGTTTCCGTTTTGAAAATAAGTAGGAGTAGAATTGTAATCTAGATAATAAAGTTCTTTGTTCATTTATATGTTTGATATGGCTGGCCCAACGGCTGAATCAAATGGGCTGAATTTTAATTAGGAAACTCATGGATACCCTTGGGGATGACATAATCTAAGTAGATTATAAGTTTTTTGTTTTAATTCGATTTTTAACGCAACGCCTGGCACATCAGCTAGTTTGAAATAAAAAGAAAGATTACAAAAAGGCGGTTCAATGAAAAAAGTAGATTAAATCCAAATAAAAAAAATGGTCTTTTAGAACCTCCAAACTCAAGCCTTCGTGGCTTGGCATTTAAAAATAATTGTTTTACTTGCTTTGAGGGGAAGGGGGTCTACGCCTTCCCCCTTTACAGGTCTAGGGTGGGGCACTGTCCCCTTGCCCCTTCCTGTATACGCCATTGAGGGAAGGTTAAGGTTTTTCCGATCACTTTTCACCTATTTTCCCATATTTTATCATATTTTCCTTCATATTTTCTTAATTCATAAATTTATTTTTCATGGAAAAAAAAACAAAAAAAACATTTTGCACACAGGCCTCAATTAGATTGTATTTGTGTAAAAAAAAATAATGAACAAACTAAAAAACTGACTTATTGATAAAAAAGCCTAACGCCACCATCTCTAGTCTAGACCAATGTTAAGGTGGAGATCTGGCCCGTGCTCCTGATCAATGGAAAATTATTCTAGTTGGAGGCATCGGAGGCCTACTGGGGAGCATCATAGATTCACTCTTAGGTATTTATTAATCATATCGGAGGCATCGGAGGCCTTCATGGGAGCATAATTGATACCCTGTTAGATATAAATTATTCTTGTCGGAGGTATCGGAGGCACCCTGGGGAGCATCATGGACTCCCCACTAGGTGTTCATTGATCATATCGGAGATATCGGGGGCCCTTGGGAGCATCTTTGATTTCCGCCTAGGTTATAATTAATCATGGCGGTGGTTTCAGAGGCCTTCTTTGAAGCATAGATTCTCTGTTAGGGATAATTCTTCTTGTGGGAGGTATCGGAGGCCTATTCGGGAGCATCATAGATTCCCTGTTAGGGATAATTCTTGTCGGAGGTATCGGAGGCCTACTTGGGAGCTTCATAGATTCCCTGTTAAGGATAAATTCTTGTCGGAGGTATCGGAGGCCTACTTGAGGGTATCATAGATTCCCTCCTAGGTTCTCAATTGTACAAGTGTACAAGTGTACAAGTGTACAAGTGTACAAGTGTACAAGTGTACAAGTGTAGACGTGTAGACGTGTAGACGTGTAGACGTGTAGACGTATAGACGTATAGACGTATAGACGTGTAGACGTGTAGACGTGTAGACGTGTAGACGTGTAGAAGTGTAGAAGTGTAGAAGTGTAGAAGTGTAGAATTGTAGAAGTGTAGACCTGTAGACCTGTAGACCTGTAGACCTGTAGACCTGTAGAAGTGTAGAAGTGGCATGTCCTATTCACAACGGTGACCTTTAAAAATTAATTATTTTCTATCGCGTTTTCTCTATAAAAGTGACCTGCAGAATTATGCTATGAAAAAATTACGGAAAATCACAAATTTAAACACTTTGATAGAAAAACGACAATTATCTTCCTCATTTAAAAAAAATCAAAATAGATGAAAATTGTTTAATAACTGTAGAGGAACCAAAAATTGAAATGAAGAGTATTAAATTTGTATGATTAAGGTGCAAGTTTGCAATTCTCCGGGATAGATGAAAAGACTGGAAGGGTGGTGGAGGTAGCCAGAGAAGGTGTTACAAAAGTATCAGGTCAGTTCCAGGATTCAAGTATTTAATAGATCATTACACACTCAGTCATTAAACCACATTTTCACATTGAAAGTATTTTAATGAACAACTGATGTAATGTATAAATGTATAAATGTATTAATGAATGTAAATGAATGAAAAGTAAATTAATTTAAGGATGAATGTGTAAATGAATAGATGTGTGAGAAAAGTTACAAATGAATGAATAAGTGAGTGTATATAATTTATATATTATACGTGGATCAAAAGATATAAGGATGAATGTATAAAAGAATGAATAAATTAGTTTATAAATCAATGTTTAAAAAAACAAATAAATTTGTAAATGAATATATGAATGCAGGGTGGCCAAAATGTACGGATTGTACGGATTGATTTTTTTTAAACCTAAAATTGTACGGATTGTACGGATTTGTTTTCAAATTGTACGGATTGTACGGATTTTTATCCTGGAAAATACACCGTTTTTTTAAATTTTTTACTCATTTCAGCAAATTTTTCATGAAAATAAAAAAAATTCTCGTCAAAATGAAGTTAGTTTAACTTATTTTCTGCATTCTAAATAATATTAGATTGATTAATGTTTCAATTGACAATCAAAATTCATTCATAATTTTCGAGATATGTCCAAGAAGTGTTTATTTGAGAATATGTTCCATAAGTACTTATTTGATTGCTTATTCAAGAAGATGTTCCAGTATCCTGTACCCAGTATCCT
>NW_019396151.1:191831-193642 GCF_000591075.1 Eurytemora carolleeae
AAATAATTACCACGGTGATCCCAGAATTCTGAACACGGAAAATACTTGCAAAACGAATAAACATATACTGAATATAAATATAACTACTACTCCGCTAGAAATCTTGCGTCTGCGCAGTCGGACTGTAAACAGTTCCTAAACTAGTTTTTTCACAATACATTCCGTACAGATCTTCAGGAGAAACTCAGAAATACGCAGGGGCGACAAACAGACTTTCTTCACGCAGCATGGCTCGCGTAACATCTGCATAGCGGAGGCTCATGGCGTCCAGGGGTTCCCTCCCTCCTCTGATATATAATCAACAATGTTCTGTTCTAAACCAAGCAAAGTCTGAGTATGAATGATGTACGGTTCTTTAATATATATAAAACTCTAATCAGTACTTTTGTAAAAATAGGAGGTTTTAGGGGGGAGGGCACAAAATCTACTATGGGCTGCTCATAAAATTACCGCACGCTGACGCGCGCAAAAGGTGTTCACCCTATATTAAAGCGCGCTCTCGTTAGCTCCTGCTGATGCCTTTTTATAATAAATCAACAATCTCGTATTGGAAGATCTGGAAGGAATATTTAAAAACAAAATTTATCCAAACTAATTTTTGAAATTATATTTATAATAAACAAAATATATACATATATAATTCATATTTAACATAACCTCATTTTCAATAAACACAACATTTTAACTCTGTGGATTAGTAGATGCACGGAATTTTTCAAAATTCCAATTATCTCCATGGAATAAAAAATAACATTCTTAAAAAGTAGTTTTTTCCCTAGAAAATATTTCTCATAAAGATAATTTTCTGTTAAAGGGACTGTAAGCGTAATTTCAATGGACCCCCAATTAAAAGTTGACAATGCCCGATTCACAACGGTACCCTACAATGCTTGGTCTGATTGAGTATTATTTAATCAATGTTTATAGTTTTGAAAACTGATAATTTTCAAATGTGGTTTCTCTATAATAGTTTCTGCTGCAGGAGACCATAAAACAGTGATAATTATTCTTTTAACCTAAAAAAGGACAATATAGTTCACATTATTGATCAGATAATAGTTGCTAAAGGATACTAAAGTAATCGAATAGTTCATTATTATGTCACTTTACAGTCTCTTTAAAGTTTAAAGGAGCTGATTACTCGTCACAAACTTTTTACTAATCCATGAAATTTTTCAACCTAATATTTTAAAGTACGAATTTATAGTTTGAAATATCAGAGGTCTGCAACATCAGCTTGCAAAAAAGTATATCTTAGAAAAATTGATTTTGTGCCAAGTAATTAGTTCCTATGTTTAAAATCAATCCTAATCTATAATGAACGTCAGACGTTTCCAATTAATTAATTTTGTTTCGATTGGATAAAAATACTAAAATAAGTGTGTTGCACACTGAAGGCAAAATTGTAAGTGACTCTCCATTTTTAGGTTCGATTCACAACAGTACTCTGAAAAGCTGTGGCTGATCAAGGTTGACCAAAATATATAGGTTCAGCATAGATTTAAACATCTGAAGGTTAATTGTAAAAGAAGAAGTTTGGTTATTTTCAGTTAGTAAAACTTCGAATACTGAGACAAAATTGAATAAATTAGAACTTTGAGACTGAGAACCATGGCCGGTAATAATAATCCTATTAAACTTCAACTGTAGCACAAGTAATAATTGTATTTAAACTAGAGATAGTAAAAGTTATTATTGAAAATGAAAAACTCAACTTAAATGACAGTTTTCAAATTATCCTTACTCCCCCCTTCCTTCCACCTTGTTCTCACGCCCTCCCCCCTCCCTTCCACCTTGTTCTCACTCCCTTT